>NC_057810.1:206586955-206886955 GCF_018294505.1 Triticum aestivum | reverse complement strand
ATCCCCAAGAGGGAGCGCAAGCGCGCACTCAGGGATGTCTAAGCGATAGAGCCAGTCGCCCCAAAGTTCAACCCATGGTCATCCTGCGCTATCACTTTTGATCGCGGAGACCATTAGAATAGTATCCATCACTTTTGATCGTTGAGCCGTACTGGTCCTCGACCCAATCATTGATGGATTCCACCTTACGCGAGTCCTCATGGATGGTGGCAGCAGCCTTAACCTGCTTTATCAGGATATAGTGCGCAAAATGGGTATCAATCCCTCAAGGATCAAACCCACTAAAACCACCTTTAAAGGTGTCATACCAGGTGTAGAGGCCTACTGTACGGGCTCAATCACACTGGAAGTGGTCTTCGGATCTCCGGATAATTTCCAAAGTGAAGAATTGATCTTCGACATCGTCCCCTTCCACAGTGGCTACCACGCACTACTTGGACGAACCACATTTTCTCGATTCAATGTGGTTCCGCACTACGCTTACCTCAAGCTCAAGATGCCAGGGCCACGCGATGTTATAACAGTCAATGGAAACACGAAACGCTCCCTCCGTACCAAGGAGCACACCGCGGCCCTCACAGCAGAAGTACAGAGCGGCCTTTTCAAGCATAACCGCAATTCAGCGGCCAAGCTCCAGGACACTGTCAAACGAGTCCGAACTACTCCATAGCAGGACGGTCTAGCTCGTCAAGAGCTTGACTAGCAATTCGTCCTTCGTCCCAGTCCCGACCAAACGGCGGCACTCGTACCACGTATATATAATTACGCACTCAAAATACCATGGGCATGGACGGAGGCACAACTAGACCGTGGTCCACAATACAGCTCAATCACTCCTGGACCCACATACTTTTACTATTTCTTTCTCTTTTCAGGTTTCTTTTTCCCCGCAGGATTTTTCCTGATAACCTGATCATCGGACCTATCAAGGGACGGATACACCAAGAAGGCAAGAAGTTTTGACGTACAAGGGAACCCCCATGTGGTCTCTGCTAACGATCGTTATACATGTTTTTAAAACCCGCACGCAGCTCGCCCTTGGTCGTGGCATGTCAAATAGCCCTATTTGCTTATCGCATTCCTTGTACAAATACGCCTTGACATATTAATCAAATTACAATGGAAAATAATTTGCGGCTCAATGTTTGTGGCGTCAACTTATTATTTGATTTTTTTCCTTTCCTTTATATTCTTATCAATTGCGCACATACACTCTGGTACGCCTTAGTTCGCCAGGGGCTTCATCATACCCTACAATATGGCAATAAAGTCCGAACACTTTTACAGTACAGTTCGGCACCCTGAACTTATAGCATTATATGCATCGGCTCCGAATCATGTCTTTGGTCAATAGTTGGGTTGCCCGGCTCCTGTGCTTACTACCTTACGTTCCTGTATATCGGCTAGGGTAGTAAAGGGATAACTACTGCAATTGTGTCCCGGTTCTTCTGGATGAGCACCTTAGTAGAGAAAGCCCAAAAATTAAATGTCATGATGCGGCGAGAGCCGGTCAGCTATTTGAGAGGTTACAAATCTTTAGCGATTTTTTCCGCATTATGCGATGAATCGGTTTCTATCCGATCAGGCCTGTATAGCGCCCCAAGTTCAGACTTCCGAACACCAGGGGCTGCGCCCAAATGTTTCTTGTCAAACTCCTATGGCTAAGTGAGTAATAAAGCCGCATAGTCCGATTGCCTGGTTCGTTGCGCTAAACACCTCCTTAAAGGACCAAAACCTTGGATAAAGAGTGTTTAGATTTATCCCGAACACCCCCGTACTACCTACGTGGGGGCAGAAGCCGACGACTGGCCAACTCTCAGATTTAACAAAACGGCCACACAGGAGGAAAAAATTAAAATAACAGACATTCTATTACATAACGGATCTGTTTTTCATAATACAGGACAAGATAACATGAGTGTATTCATTGGAATATGATATCCTTGGCACATTGCTCCGCCACAAGGCGGGATCCCTCTAGGACATTGTCAAATTACAGTTGGGGTGTGTAGTGCTCCTTGCCCATGGGCGGTCCCTCGGTAATCAGCTTCGTGGCGTCCATCTTCGCCCAATGCATCTTAGCACGGGCAAAGGCCATTCGCGCGCCTTCGATACAGACCGACCGCTTGATGGCTTCAAGCCAAGGGCAGGCGCTGACAAGCCGCTTCACGAGTGCGAAGTAGCTACTGGGAATAGTTTTGACATGCCATA
The DNA here is from genome assembly GCF_018294505.1 of Triticum aestivum. Taxonomy (NCBI): domain Eukaryota; kingdom Viridiplantae; phylum Streptophyta; class Magnoliopsida; order Poales; family Poaceae; genus Triticum; species Triticum aestivum. Next base: position 206,884,744 of record NC_057810.1, on the reverse strand, counting down.
GCCGGATTATCAAATCCTTCATGGCTACTTCGGCCGCCCTATGCAGCTCGATCAATTGTTTCAGCTGATCACTAAAGGGCACTTGATGTTCTGGTCCAAGGTATTGCGACCAGAACAACTTCTCCGTAGAGCTCCCCTCTCCGGCTTGATAGAATACCGCAGCATCTGACACGCTGCGTGGTAGATCCACAAATGCCCCTAGAGAGCTCCAAATCCGGGTAAGTAAAAGGAACCTTTCCTTAACATATCTACTCTGCATAATGAAAGCCTCACCCGCCGTGATCTTCTTGGCTGCCTGGATATCCTAGAGGGCGCCCTGGGATTCAGCCCAGGCATCGTATGCGCTCTGGCGAGCCTTGGCAAGTTCAGACTCTTGCTCCTTAAGGTCGTGCTCTAAGGACTCGCACTTCTTGATGGCGTCCTGGAGCTCTTGCTTGACCTCACTGACTCGGGCCTCATGTTTTTCGCGTGCGGCCCGCTCCTTGGCCGCCTTGTCCTCGGCCTCGGCTAGCGCCTACTTTGGTCGTTGCCCCTAATAAATTTCATGGCACTTTAGTCAGCACAAATCATTCATCCTTCCTGAATATATACAAGGTTACTGCATACCTTGACTGTCCTCCAGCTGCTTCTTCACGCGGCCGAGCTCTTCCTCGGCCTGCTTCAGACTCTGCTTCAGTCTGGAGACTTCCGTAGTATGAGAGGTCGCGAGCAGCAGTGACGCCTGCTTATTCACATAGACATATTAGATTAGACTCCTGCGAAAATTATTTGATCCTCTGTTCGGCTTTTCTTTTCGAACACCGGACAGAGTATCAAGGGCTAATGTCTATACTGTGACATTCTTTTTATAATTGTGTTGCTCACCACAAAGCCTGTTAGAAGGCTAGTGCATGCTTCAGTCAGTCTGCTCTTCGCGGACTGGACCCTCTCAATCACCGTACCGATAAGGGTATGATGTTCCTCGACAATGGAAGCGCCTCGCAATGCTTCTAGCAAAGTGTCCGCTGCCTCTAGATGGACAGAGGTCACTGGCGGAATAAGCACGCCCCCTTCCTTCGAAAATGGGTGCTCGCCCGATTCCAGAGCCGTATGGGTCTCCGGAATTATATTCGGTTGGGGGCCGAGTTGGATATAGCCCCCATCGTCAGTATCCATGGGGGTTGCTCCCCCATGTGTCTGCCAGCTGAGGATTCACCCTCCAGCGCATCCCGGACGGCCTCCGAATTCTCTCCCGGGCCGGGGATCCTTCGGGACGATGCCTCGGCGCCATCCAGGTCCCGGGGCCAATGGAAGGGTCCCGCTGTCCATCACCGTCGGATCCAGCCAATCCTCTGAAGATAAGGACCGCTCGAGGTTGGACCGAACCGGACTGCAAATGCATAATTTAGCACATTAAAACAATGAAGTAAAGAGGCCGGATACATGAATGCGTCCGGACACTTATGATTTGGCCAGGGGCTTCTCCCTGGGCTCCCACTCCCAGCTCCTGTCGGTGGCCGCTGTGGAGATGTCCGAAAGGGAAGCTTTCCCCTTCTTGGACGCCTCGGCGTCCAGATGCATGGAGGCCGTCCTCTTCTTTCTCCCCCTTGCAGGGGGGAAATGGATTTCTTCTTCTTCTTCCTTCTCTTCCTCGTCCTCTTCAGCGGAGGAGGAGTGAGCCTCAGCGTCTTCAGACGTCGCGTCCGAACTGCCCTTGCGACGGACACCACCTCAGGTCCCCTTGGCCTTCTTCTTGTCCTTCTTCCCTGGCACCTGATAAGGTGCCGGAACTAGCATATTCGTTAGAAGCAGGATTTCTGGGCCTTCGGACAGCTTAGCTGGACAGTTGATCCACTCCGCCATCTCTATCCAGGCCTGAAAAAATTGATAGGGAGGCCTAGATGCCTTCCTCGAGTATGCCAGTAAAGGGTATACCTTGAAAATGTGAAGGAACTTACTGGATTAGCAAGGCAAGTTAAGCTATGCCAATGATCCTCGGTCGTGGGCGGCGGCACCTTGTTGGCCTTGAAAAGCACCTTCCATATGTCTTCGTGCGTCGTGCCGAAGAGGTCCAGTAGGGTCTGGGGCTTGGCCGGATCGAACTCCCATAGATGGCAAGTCCTGCGCTGGCACGGAAGGATCCGCCGAACAAGCATTACCTGGATCACATTGACGAGCTTGATTCTCTTGTTTATCATGTTCTGGACGCGCGTCTGGAGTGTCGTCACCTTGTCCGAGGAAGACCAGGTCAGGCCTTTCTCTTGCCAGGAGGTGAGCCACATCGGGACTCCTGACCGAAATGTGGGAGCCGCCGCCCAGTTGGTGTCGTGCGGCTCTGTGATGTAGAACCACCCCGACTGCCACCCTTTGACAGTCTCCACGAAGGAGCCTTCGGGCCATGTGATATTGGGCATCTTGCCCACCATGGCGCCTCCATACTCTGCTTGTTGGCCGCTCATCACCTTTGGCTTCACATTGAAGGTTTTCAGCCATAGCCCGAAGTGAGGTGGGATGCGAAGGAAGGCCTCACACACGACAATAAATGTCGATATGTTGAGGATGGAATTGGGGGCCATATCATGGAAGTCCAGCCCTTAGTAGAACATGAGTCCGCGGACAAACGGGTGGAGAGGGAATCCCAGCCCGCGGATGAAGTGTGTGAGGAACACCACCCTCTCCTGGGGCTCCGGAGTGGGGATGATCTGTCCCTTGGCCGGAAGTCGGTGAGCGATTTCCGGGGCCAAGTACCCGGTTTCCCGGAGCTTCTTGATGTCCTTCTCCTTGACGGAGGAGGCCATCCACTTGCCTCCTGCTCCAGATCCAGACATGATTGGAGTGCTTTTTTGGGCGGAGAAGGCTAGAGCTTGGGCGCTGGAGCTCGAGAATGGAGGGGCAGAGGAAGAAGAAGGCATGGGTAAAAAAGGGTGAATCCATATCCCTTTATTAAGGCGGTAAAAGTCATGCACCTCCCTACTTGCCTTAAAATTCACCTATTCCCCAAGCGCCATGCAGATGACATGGTTGGGTTACCCATGCACGTATTGATGAGAATCCCGTGATAAGGGGACATGATCTCTGCTTTGACAAGACGGGCCAATAAAACCGCACCTCGAAATACGGAGCGGCAGCCTAAAAACGGTTCGAATAATGACCGGGCAGTGGCGTGATGTCATGCTATGAAAAGTTCTCAGCGGATTGGACTCGTGGAATATTATGCTCTCTAAGGTGGTGTGTGGAATTTGTTTTGCAGAGCCGGACATGATTCTTATGTTCGAAATCTAGTTTGAAGTATTTGAAGAAGGAACCCGCCTTGCAATGCCGAAGACAATCTGCACGCTGGACTCATCGTCCTGAAGCCTGGTTCAGGGGCTACTGAGGGAGTCCCGGATTATGGGGTCCTCGGACAGCCAGACCATATACGTGGGCCGGACAGTTGGGCTATGAAGATACAAGACAGAAGACTTCTTCCCGTGTCTGGATGGGACTCTCCTTTGCGTGGAAGGCAAGCTTGGCGATTCGAATATGTAGATTCCTTTTCTCTGTAACCGACTTTGTGTAACCCTAGCCCCCTCTGGTGTCTATATAAACCGGAGGGTTTAGTCCATAGAGACAACAACACTCATAATCTCATAGGCTAGGCTTCTAGGGTTTAGCAATTACGATCTCGTGGTAGATCAACTCTTGTAATACTCATATTGATCAAGATCAATCAAGCAGGAAGTAGGGTATTACCTCCATAGAGAGGGCCCGAACCTAGGTAAACATTGTGTCCCCCGCCTCATGTTACCATTAGCCTTAGACGCACAGTTCGGGACCCCCTACCCGAGATCCGTCGGTTTTGACACCGACAACAGTCTCGAGAAAGTGACCTAGATAGACAACGTGCGTGTGTGCACACGAGAGGGGGCGTCTGCATAGGCAATGCATGTATCTAGTGAGAGAGGGTGGGAGGGAGAGAAAGAGAGATATAGCTCGGTATGGAGTGCAATGGAGGGTGTGTGAGGTAGATACATTTGGTAACAGAGTGGAAAAAGGGGTTGTGCAGTTGAGAGAGTTAGACATCAAAACATGGAGAGAAAGAATGAATGTGTTTCGGAAACTGATAGCTTCCTAAGGTGGTTAGGAGAGGAAGATTGATCGATACAGGAAGTATGTAGCATGTGTGCCGAGGGGTGTGGGGCTAAAAACAACATTTGAATGTAGATAGTATGGCACTTAATAACAATGTTTCAATGTAGGGTACATTGTAAGATTTGAATTGAGGAGCATGCATATGGCTTCCGTAATTATTTTGAATTTGTGCCATACTAGGTATGGAAAAGTTGAGATTGACTCGATTGTTGTACTATTCTGTAGGTCATATGTTTGAATCCATCCAAAGTTTTCTCACTACCATGGTGTTCATCATACACATATGAATTTGTGTATTTAAAAAGTAGCGTGGATACCATGAAATGCGAAATCCACGTTAGAATTGGAGATCACTATGTGACACACACTCTAATTCAAATAACTCCTCATTAATTAATTTATAGTATCCCGTTTCGAATGACTAATTATTTGCAAGGAAAACATGGGCATGGTAATACATGCAGATTCGTTTACAAATGGAAGAAGATTCACTTGCATTCTCAAATGTAGGCGCACCAGCTAGACCAGGTCAGTATCGTGGTGGTCGCGTGTGTCGTACGGACGCTAGCGCCCACCCCCACCCCCTCCCTCCCATCCACATTTCGGATTGAAATATCTGGCGGCCCCAATTCCAGCCCTGTAAAATCTCCCTTCTCCACCGTCCCCTTCCGCGCCCAGAATACTCAAATCCTAATTCGCCGCCAACCCAAACAAAGTTCAAATCGCCCCTTGTCTCGTCTCTTTCCCCACCTCTGTGTCGTACGATGACAACGAAGATGATGGTCGTGCTTCACCACTGCACCGGAGCAACCTCATCTACGCCCTCGTCCACCGCACCGGGTGGTCCACCGACAACGTCGGCCACCGCAACCGACGTGCCTCACACACCAACTTCCACCGCATCAGGTGCACTTCACCAACGCCATCTCCCACCTCACCAGGGCTACTTCACCGAGCACATCGTCGCACCTCCGCCCCCTGAGGCCGTTGGGGCTTCACCAACAGTCTCATCCACCGCATCATAGCAGTCTGCTACCACTCAAGATTTGCATCCGTGCACGGCTAGCCAACGCCAGAGCATCACCCTCAATGGCTCTAACGTGACCCGCACTCTAGCTAGGCGAACATGCTCAAACGCCGGCCCGAACTAGGTATCCACATATCACTCCCTAGTGCACTATTCCGACGATGTTTGAAATTCTTTCACTCCACTCTTAGCTTAAACGCCTATGCAACTCTGACTTTTACTCTTATTTCTTCTGGAGATATCATATGAAACAAGCAAAACCATTTTTTAGCAAAGCATGATGGCGCTACGAGTTCTGGTACACATCCTGCACACCGGTATAACCTTGTAAGTACTTGTCCTCTGGTATAATAGAAAGGTTGACTCCTCTTATTTGATCAACCATTCATCATGTTAAAAATGCAGAGGGGGATGCAAGGAGCACAAGGCCTGCACATCCAAGCAAGTGGTAACATGGACTTGTACATGGAACACCCAAGCACAAGCAGAGCTGCAGTGAGCATGTACAATGAGCTAGCGTAAGTCCCTGCATTTCATTTAATTCATACTGGCCTGCGTGTATGATTTGTGTGTAGTGGCGGATCCATGAATTCAAGTTACCAGGGGCGAAAATTTAACTTAAAAAATACGAAGGCACTTACACTCCAGAAGTCAACATAACTTGAGAAATGTGAAGCTACATGCACTTCGAAACCCAGCTTATGATCCAAAGTAGTTCCATATTATAAAACACTAAATGATGTAAGCACCAAAAAACACAAAATGCAACATGGTGTACAAGGGCTACTAACATGGTATGTACCTGCTTGACTTATTCGTTCTCTGGCTGAAAATATTAAAGTGTAATTCCAATAGTTTCAAACAACATATAAGAAAAGTATTTATGGTACGTTGTCATGCTACGGGGACTTTCTGGCAGATGGCCTCGACGTTTCCTCAAGCCATGAAAATGTACTATAATTTTCTTGTCATCAATGCCTGCAAATCTCTATGTCTCTATCAACATAGCAGATCATCATTAGACACTAAATCCTTCAATGGGAACTTGAAAATGCTTGCATCAGATCCCTCATTAGACACTATATGTTCATCACCAGGAGCATGTAAAATGCTTGCATCAAATCCTTCATTAGCAGTCTGTCCATTAGACACTTCAGGCTCAAGAACAACATGAGCTTGTATGTTTGCACTGGCAACTTGATTAGATACATCAGGTTCAGTCAGTTCAGTATTGATTGGGGGAGTTATAAAATAAGAAAAAATTGGTTTCATTTTCTCATAGGTTCCCTACATACAAGAAGTTTTACAACACAATCAGGTTTAACTATCGGCCAGAAATTGAACAGTTGAATTAGATATAACCAGGGATGTGATGTACCTGCTCATTGCACATGCTGCTCTTGCAAGCTGCGACTGTCCGTTTGCGCAAGCTCGATGCCATGCTCATGCTGCCCCCGCTGCCTCCCATGCAGGCTACACCTAGGGTTGGATCTTCGTCTTCTTGTCCTTCCATTCGCTTGAAGCCCGGCGACCGACGTCCAATGAGGGCGTGAGGAAGTGTTGTGTCCGTCTATCCAGCGACGGCTAGGTTAGGAGCGAACCAAACTGGAGGCTGGATTGAATGAATTGGGATTTTTCCTGCTGTCGATCAATATGGGAGGCACTCGTTTGGGCCGCGAGCCTGCTATAGGTCCTGCCTTGCACTTACGTTATTGGCCCATCCAAATTGAAACATTTTTCTTCATTTTTTACATTGTCTGCTCGTGCGTTGGGACGAATCAAACTAGCCTGGGCCAACCTGGACGAGTCAAACTAGGTGCACACTTTCCAGCCACTCGAGGCGGCCGCCAATAACAACCCCTACGGTGGCATCGCCCCTTTTTTGTGGATGATTGGGGTAGTGAAAAATATTCCAGTGACGCTTTTGATTTACCCATAGAATGGTTGAATTGCTTGTTTCTATGCACTGAGTTCGCCAATAGTGTTAAGGATGCCAGTCTTTACATCCTATTGTAGATTGCTTAGATCTCGATATGCCAAATGTAATCGCATGAAATATGCAGTAAAAGCCAGTGTGATGTGTGTGGCTACAACTAGTCTGACAACCCGTCCTCATATAACATATCAAGGATGTACCATCTTATCAAATTAACTATTGGACTTACCAATGCAATGTGGGAAGAAATAAGTATTGAGATTGTATATCCAAGAAATTGATGCCATGGACTCCTTCGTAGAACCTTGTAGGAGAAAAAGAAGTTGCAGTATGCCTATACAAAGAGCTAGCGTAAGTTCAATTACGTTGCTTGGCTTAATTTAGTTTGCTACTCATTACAAAATGACATAGCCTGTTAATCCTATTATAGACTGCGCATATCTATGTGTTTGATACTTATTGTAAAGAATTACCTGTTTGCCTGAACCTAAATAGTTACTTAAGCACGTAGATAGCTGGTCATATGTATTTCTAGGGTGCAGAAGTATTCAAGTGTAATTTACGTTCTGATACCCTGTTTGTTTAAATGGTTTGTTGTTATCACTTGTAGCACTAGTAATGTTTGCATATTCATAGATAGACAACTGTCAGGTTTATATGAGGGACACTATCTTTTTAACTTATATATATATATATATATATACATATATATATATATATAGATGTATATATATATAGACGGTCTATTCTGCTAATATTAGCAGAATAACTATTCTGCACACCACTTCCGCACTGCACGCTGAACGCAAGTGCATGTCATTCTTTGAACCAAGTGTGCTGCAGTACTCACACGAGTGAACTTCTCGTCGGAAAAACTACACGTGTTATTTTTTGGTACTGTTTCCGCTCTAATTTTTTAACCGTTCATCGGAATGAGGCGTGTAATATATCGTTGAAAATCTATGGATTAGGCGCAACTTCGACGTGATGAACACTTTTCAAGATTCCACACGGTTTAAGAGTAGTTTTGAAAATGGTGCGGCCCATGACGAGTGACAGCGAGCGATTTTTCGTGATTTCTTCTAAATCGCTCGTCGAAATGAAGCAAACAATACTCCGTTGGATAGATATCATCGAGGAGCATCTTTTTCATATCTATCATTGTTTCTAATTCTTTATGGTTTAAGATCAGTTTCAATTTTACTAAATCGCGGAATTCTATTTTCAATTTTTTTGAAATTTTCGGTAATGTTTTCGCTATAGTTTTTGAACCGTTTATCGAAACGAGACGTGTAATATATCGTTGGAAATCTATGGACAAGGCGCAACTTTCATATGTAGAAATGTTTTCGAGATTCCTTACGGTTTTTAGTTAATTTTGAAAATGGTGTGCCTGACGATGAGTGGCAGCGGCCGTTTTTCGCAAAATTTCCACAAACCGCTAATCGAAATGATTCAAATGACACGCCATTGGAAAGATATCGACGAGACGCAACTTTTTCATGTAGAACACTCTCTCTAATTCCTTACGGTTTAAGAGCAGTTTTAAAATTAGCAAAATGCGGACACTGTTTTTTGCGACACTCAAATCGACGAGTGAACCGCATCGGAAAGAAAACCACACTACATTGGATTGAAAATCGCACTGCATTAGACAGGCAAGCAAACTTCATGATTTCTTTTATTCAGATGTAAATTTTCTCAGCCAAGGAAGTGGACCGCAGTTCACATCGGGCGTAAGTGAGCCGGAACAATACCGAGAAGTGAACCCCATTGCTTTTATTTTGCCCTTTTCGTACAATTTTTTTTGCACTTCACATTGAGAGCAAGTGAACGGTGGCACTACCGTATGTTAACCGCAACACTATAAAAAATGTACCGCATGAGTTTTTGTTGTCCTTTTGCATACTTATTTTTTTATGCACGTAGAACTAGAAAGTGGACCACAAGGACTGATCGATTGAACTTCATCTAATATAGAAGCGAGCTTCTTTTTTGAGATCTTTTTATTTTGTGTTTACCAAGTGGACAACAAAGTAGGCTTATATCAAACAGCGTGAGAGAACTAAGTGAGCTTCACAGATACACCCGCACAAATTACAACCGAAATGCATGATCAATCTTGCACAAATAGAAAACAAAATTAAATGGACTGCACACACGGACTCGCTGTGTTGCATGGACGCACCAGCAGACTGCATGGAGGGAGGCTTCACTGTCGAAACTACAGCGGGAGGTTTAAAGAACTGTACGACACCGTTGTCCGTACTGCATCCCACAAATATACATACAGAGCATACATATATACAAACATTTATACACCCATCCCACAACAAAACCAGCACTAGAGCACTCCCAAAAGCAAACTGCACTGCAAGAGTACAAACACAAACAAAACTGAAGTGAAGGAATTGCACGCACGGACACCCCGCACCGCACGGGCTCACTGGGCTAACTGCACGGGTTGAGGTTGTCCTCCGCTCGCCGTGTGTGTCGTTGTCCATGCAAATATGCACTAGCACCATCATTGTCTTCATTGCACGCCGCTGCTGCCTGCAGTGCACGCCGAGAGAAGGTAGGTGGAAGCGGGGGTTCAGAGAGAGGGGCAACCAACCAAGCTGCAGCACTCTTCGGGGTTGAGGAAGTGCACTCGTCGGGGTTGAGGAAGTGCACTCGATGTGGTTGAGGAAGAGCACAACAACAGCAGGATCACGAATCCATGGAGATTGAGCTATGAAACGGCACAGGACATGCATGGTGTTGCCTTGCAGATCCGGCGTCTCTGCGGGAGTTGGGGCAAACGGAGAAGCTTGGGCCGCGTCGGTGCGGGCCCAGGCGAGACACCAGTGTTGGAGGTGGATCCCACTGGATCCAATTCCGGGGAGGGATGCGGTGGTGGCTGCGGGGGAAGAGGATGAGTGGCGTTGCTTCAAGGCGGGGTGGGGCGTGTGGGACGGGGAGGTGTGGCGCTCGGATGTGGAAGATGGAGGCGCCGGATCCTATGGCGGCCTAGAGAGGGGCAAGCGGCGGGGTGCTTGGGGATGGGCAGCACGACGGCCGGCCTGCGGAGGGCAGGCGAGGCAGCAACCCGGGGAGGTGCGGGCGGGGATGCAGATGGGCGGTGAGGCAGCGACTGGGGAGGTGCAGGCGGCAGGGGGGCTGCAGATGGGTGGCACGATGGCGGCCTGCGAAAGGCAGGAGGGGCAGTGGTGGACAGGGAAGGAGGCCGCGGGGCCAGCAGGGGAAGAGGCTAGATGGGGGAGGAGGCCACGGTGCCGGCGGTGGGGGTGGGGCGGGGGAAGAAGCCGGTGGGGGTGGGGCGGCGCGTCAGACGGATACCGTGGCGTGGCTCCCGGCAGGGCAGCAGGTGTGGATCGGGGGGAGGTGCGCCAGAGGAGGAGGGAGGTGGGGGCTGGTGGGGATTTGACCGTGATGGAGAAGGTGGGTGGTCGGGGATGTGGGGGTGGGCGGTTTTTGTCCGGGGTGTTAGCAGAATAAGGTTTCGTTGTTAGCAGAATAAGGTCTTAGAGGGTGTTATCACAATAGACCCACCCTATATATATATATATATATGTGTGTGTGTGTGTGTGTGTGTTGAAATCATTTTGCTTACATCAAAGAAATTTAAAGATGTCTGTGTTGCTGGTAAACGGTACCGACTTGTTACTTTAATACGTTGCCAAGAACTTGTTAGTTTTACTAGTTAATGTGTAATTAAATATGTTGCCAAAACTGGTTAGTTTTACTAGTTTGATGTTAGTTTCCTATGGCTTTTGAAACACTTTATTTATGATTAGTAACATTCAAGTTTGCAGGATCCAACTAAAACTCTGTTGGCACAACAGGTATGTTGTCAGAAACTTCCTTTATTACTTGGTTTGCTGCTGTAACTTGTTGCTGTAATCATCTTACCAACTTCAAGTTTTCAGGATCCAATTGGAAGTCCAATTGCACACCAGGTATATTTTCAAAAATATATTTGTGTAACAGGTTTGCTGCTGCAACCGGTTGCTCTAATCACGTTATTGGCTACTCAAGTTTTCAGGACCCAAGAGAAACTCCAATGCCACTACAGGTACCTTTTGCAAAACTTGTTTGTTTAACTGCCTTGCTGCTGCAACCGGATACAATGATGTTAATAACTACTTTTCAGCATCCAATTGAAACTCTTTAATTCCTTGTTTGTTTAACTGGTTTGCTGTTATAACTCCTAGTGGAGATGTTTTGCTAACTTCAACTTTTCGGAATCCAATCAGAACTTTAATGACAAAACAGGTTAGCCCAAGATCAAAGAGCAAGGTCCCCATGGACGTTGTATCATCCCACAGCAGTGGCACCGGCCCAATCGTGCATCATGAATTGCCAACTACTTCTTGGTAGAAAGAGATTCTGCTTCTGCACTTAGAGATGAAGTTGACATGTTGAGGAAGAAAACAACACAATCACAAGCAGTACTCAAGACAACCATTAAATATTTGGCGGATTTCAAAACGAAGCAAGCTGAGACTGACCACATTATTAAGGTCCTGAAGGAAAAAAGGAAATTAAATTCCACTTGTAAATCATGGGTGAAATTTTCTTTCCATCGTGGAATAACCTTTGTGTTGTTTGTTCATGTAATCGATCAAACCATTTGTTTTAGAGATCATGTAATAATTGTTTTTTGTTTTTTTTTGGTTGTAATTTTTTTAGCACAAGTCTGTATTAATTGATAAGACTCTGAGAGATTTCATTTTGAATGTTGTGCCAGACCTACAAATATGCCAATCGGGTTGAATGTGCATTCAACAATAATAGTAGTACGAATTGTCCTTAACTGGCATGCATCTGAAAGGGCCAAGATGTTGTACTAGCTTTGCTAAAAAAGGATGCTCTTCTAGCAAAAAAAGTACAGCGGTCTGGCTTATGTATGTTAGTTTATATTATTGATCCATATACTCTATAAGTGTTTATATGTCTGTTAGTTTTGTAAATTGTTGGCTGATTGACTCGGTATTTCGAATCTTGAGACATCACTTGTGTATATATCTAAATGGGAGTACACATTATAGTTCGTGTGACACTTGAGATGGACATAAAGTGGTTTCACTCCCATGTCGGCTCCCCGAAGCCAGTGTTTGGAAGATGGAAATTATTGTCTACCCCTTACACGGACAACGCATCTGGCCGGTTTCCACGGCTCTCAATAGGGGTAGGTTAGTAACTTCAACTAGATGTGACATGACCGCCTCTGAGCCCATTCCGACAGGTGGGCACCAAACATGGGCAGCAAAACACATTTGATTCAAGCTCATCCGAAAGACGTCTGTTTCTCCCTCCATTTCACCATTCATACACGATGGGCGGCAAAACAAACTCGACTCAGCCGAAATCAGCGTAGGCAAATATTTTTAATAGGGGCAGGTTCATAACTTCACTCAGACGTGACACAACCGTCGTACCTATCAGCCCCGTTCATAAAACCGTGGGTGCCAACCATGGGCACCAAAACGCCCTCTCCTCACCCGAAATCACTCTGGGCCAATATTGGGGAGATGCGGGATTACCGTGCTATCCCCAACCGTTGTGACGTCCAAATTTTAAATGGGGCCTAAGTTCGTAACTTCCCCATATTTTAGATAGGCGCATCCCAAAAACATGGTTCCCCATACCTCTCCCTCCATTTTCCCATTCATTCACCGTCCGTGCTAGAACACCATGCCCACACCAGCCTCCTCTGTTTGCCACCCCATCCATCGCCGCTGTCCGCTACCCCATCCATCGCCACCGTCCTCCACCATGCCGGAGCTCCTACCAAGACCGCGTCGTCCACTACTAGAGATGATCGTTTCTCATCCACGGTGACGGACCTGGAGCCTTGCATGTCCTCTCGCTTCATCGGCACTGTCGTCTTCTTTGTCGTGGCCTCTCACACAACCTTCTCGTCTACCGCAACAGGACTTATCCCCCGATGCACCTGTCTATCATCACAGATCTGCTTCAACGCCACCGACAGCCATCGCACCCCCGATTCCTACACAACGCCGCAAGATAGGTGGTACTTCATATCTGCTCAACTTTTTGATCTCAACCGGAAAATTCATTGTAACTTGGTTACTATACTTTATTTTCAGCTCTTAAAATTTAGTTCTTAGTTCCAAGAAAACAATGGATGGTAAATAACATGTATATGGTTTGCAGCTTTAAGTCTACCATGGCACAGTCATAATAGGTTTTAATTGATCATGCTTAGGGTTTAATTGGCTATGTTCATTCTGTGGTGGTTTCTTTAATAGAAATCATAGGGGAAACCCTCTTTTGCTCAAAAAATGCTTACGGTTTCCCCTTCTATGATCAGCATACGTGCTTTGTGTCATAATAGCACTGCTCCATCCATCAAGCTAAACAAGCTTAGTTGTTCAAATACAAATGTGATATTATTAAAATAGAGTAATTTAATTGGTCATCTAAATGTTCCTAATTTACTTTCAAAAATGCATGTACGCCGCTTTGGTGTGTATCTATAGGGTGACCATGGTGGGCCGCGGCCCACCCTGGGACTTTGGGTCGGCCCAGGCCCGATTCCCCTCTGTTCTGCTGCGCTTCCGATCTCTACTCGCCCCCAGCCGCCTGCCTCACCGGCGACATGCTGTCCTCGGATGACATGACTCTAGGAGGAGATGTCGGAATAACAGGAGGTCAGGAGCCGCTCGCCCAACAACATCACCGTTGCCTGGGTGCGCCGCCGTGCCTACCTTGCCAGTCCGTTCAGGGCTCAGGCATGCAGCAGCCACTAAGCCAACCCGATTTATCGTGAGATACATCCTCAACACTTAGCATCCACTCCTCATCAACCATTTCCTAATTGATTCATTACTCATTAGGCAGGACTGTCATTAGGGTTTGTTGTGTACTGAGTGCTACCTACACTTAATGGTTCAGATGTATTTCAGTAATCTTTAGTACCTGTAAAGTTCACAGGGTTCCAAAATTCCGGCCCTAGGAACAGATACTAGTCATTTTGGATTGTTGAGCATAGTGACATTGAGCCAGATTACTACTGGAGGCCAAGTTTATTGACAATTTTACTTGTCTTTCTTAGTCATTCGATATGATATCCAATTATTCACGTCGATTACTTGCAAACAATAAGTGCTAGATCAACTTCTTTATTCAGTTTTTGGACAGTCTCTTACTGTAGTTACAATTCTGCATACTTATCCTAGTAAGCTCACAAGTAATGATTGATTCATTACATCTATGCTTGCCTTGTCATATTTGTTGTCAATATTCCTTTAGGGAGGATCGCCCTGTTACAAAATACTGGAACCGCAGACACGAGTGAATAGTATTTCTCTGTGTGATCTCTTCCATCATGTGTGGGAAACGAACACTGCATTGTATGGAAAGAAAGTGTCATTTCCACCTTTCACTACTGGAATCAGCTACTTTGCCATCTGCCAGCTCTTTGCCGTCAGCTAGCAGACGACAAAGAAGCTCTTTGCCATCAGCTACCCGAAAGCAGACGGCAACGAACTGGCTGATGGCAAAGAAAGCCTTTGCCATCAGCCTGTTCTTTGCTGTTCGCTAGCTGACGGCAAAGAATCTTTGCCGTCCGCTAGCAGATGGCAAAGAGGGAGGGGGGCCCCACTGAGGAGCTGGTTAAAAAATACTTAACGTCCCCCCTCTTCGCCGTCTGCCACAGACGACAAATATGAACAAAAGTAGACGGCAAAGGAGGGCGGACGGCAAAGGCTACCCTAACTAACCTAACTAACGGCCGAGCCCCCCGCCCGTTACTCATCTCTCTCCCTCGACCTCCTCCGCCCCCGCCCCCACCGCCCGGCGCCGCCCCCGCCCTCGCCGCCCCCGCCACCGCCCCCCGCCGCCCGGCGCCGCCGCCGCCCCCACCCCCTCCCCCACCCGCCACCGCCCCCACTGTCCCGTCGCCCGGCGCTGCCCCCGCCCCTCCCGCCCCCGCCCCTCCCGCCCGGCACCGCCCGGCCATCCCACTGCCCCGGAGCCCCGCCGCCCCCACCCACCCACCACCCCGGCGCCAGCGTCGTCCCCTGCTCGGGTGAGTTTTTTTTTTGTTTTTCTTTTTTTGGCTGTTTAATTCTTGTTTAATTGTTAGTGTTAGTGTTAGTGTTAGATTTAGTGTTAGAAAAGAAGAAAATTTAGTGTTAGTGTTAGAAAAAAGAATATGTAGAAGAAAAGAAGAAGTGGAAAAAAGATGAAAAAGAAGAAAAGAAAAGAAGTAGAAAAAAGATGAAAAAGAAGAAGAAAAGAAGTAGAAGAAGTAGAAGAAGAAGAATAGAAGAAAAGAAAAGAAGTAAAAGAAGTAGAAAAAAGATGAAAAAAGAAGAAGAAGAAGAAGAAAGGAAAGAAGAAGAAAGGAAAGAAGAAGAAGAAGAAAGGAAAGAAGAAGAAGGATAGAAGAAGAAGAAGAAAGGAAAGAAGAAGAAAAAAGAAGAAGAAGAGAAGGAAAGAAGAAGAAGGATAGAAGGAAACACCCCGACCACTGACCCCGACACCCCGACCCCGACACCACACCCCGACACCCTGACCCCGACACCCCGACCCCGACACCACACCCCGACACACAGACGATGACACCACACCCCGACACCCCGACCCCGACACGACACCCTAACCCCGAAACAGCACCCCGACACCGACATGACACCCCGACCCCCTAAACCTCCCGAAAAGGTGCCTTTGGCCTTCCAGAGGCTGACGGGGTTATATATTTGTGAATTATTAGTTAGGTCATATATTTTTCGATTTTGTTATGAAAAACATCATATATAATTGTGTTGATCGGGTAGATTTAAATGTGCAGTTGTTTCATCGCTGCGAGGTTTGGTGTTCGACGACCTCACCGTGCGTTTGACGAGCTCTGCCCCTTCGTTCGTGGGTGAGCACAAATGACATGTCCTTCTCCCCCATTAATTATTTGCACAAATGACATGAAATTTGGTAGCTAGCTATATATGTGTCTTGAATCATCAGTATGCGTAACCAATATGTGTCTCCCATCCGAAAGCTTCATAGTTATAAATATGCATGCATTTGCATATTTATAACCTTGATTCTTTCGAATTGTCCAATGCTATCCATGGACAGCCCGAGTATGTGTAGATTGGGTTCATTTTCCCATATGCTTTGCTCTAGATGCGACGCATAAATTTTGTCAGTGCCTCCCCTGTTGTTCTCCGGGTACACATCCTCTCTGTTTATTGCAGAGACGTGTATCAGGGGAACAGCGGGGAGGTGCTGCCGAAATTTTGCGTTGGATCCGGAGCATAGCTTGGGAAAATGAACCCAATCTACACATACTCGGGTGGGATTAGGACCTATCATTACCTATTAGAGTGTAGGTTGCATGGACGTAATAAAATTGACAAAGTAGATCAACTGATGAATATATACATGGTGAATTATATATATAATTGTTGTGTGTCCAGTAGCTCTGAAAGTCAAGATGAGTGATCGTGCGTGGATGTATACCGGTCACACTGGTCAGAACAAATGGAGCGCTGAATGGTTCACAAAAACCAAGGGGTTTGTGCAAGCCGCATCTGCAAATGGCCAGAGGAAAACTTGGTGCCCATGTTTTCGGTGCGGCAATTGGGAAAAGTGGACAGAGGCTGAAATGGGTAAACACCTGCAGAAGAATGGTTTTACGCCCGATTATACGGTGTGGAAATTTCATGGTGAGTCTGCCCAACGTGACCGAGCTGAGGTGGATCATCGTTGCACCGACGAGCATGGTACCGGGATGGAAAACATGATGCAAGACTATGATGATGCTCGGGATTCGGACGAGGAGATGGAGGAATCTGCAAAGGCCTTCAATGAAATGTTGGAGTCTTCAAAATGTCCGCTCCACGAGCACACTGAGCTTTGTCAGTTGGATGCCATCTCACAAGTAATGGCTTTGAAGGCTCAGTTCAACTTGGGCAGAGAATGCTATGACGCAATTATGACAGTATTTGGATGCTTTCTACCCAAAGGCCATGTAATGCCTGCAAACCTGTACCAGTCGGACAAAATCCTCCGTGCACTGAAGATGCTATATGAGAAGATACATGCCTGTGAGAAAGGATGTGCCTTATTTAGGCTTGACTATGCGGACTTGAACTATTGTCCCATTTGCAAGTGTTCCAGGTATATTGTGGTAGACAACGGTATGGGTGAGAAGACACAAACCAAAATCCCTGTTAGTGTTCTTAGGTATATGCCAATCGTACCAAGACTTCAACGTCTTTTCATGGTCGAAGAGACGGCCAGACAGATGACATGGCACAAAACAGGTAAAAGAACCGAACTAGATGCAGATGGTAATCTGATGATGGTACACACATCGGATGGTGTTGCGTGGAAAAAGTTTGATGATACATGCTGACAAAGCGGCAGATCCGAGGCATCCTCGAGTTGGCATCAGCACCGATGGGTTCAGTGTGTTTGGTATGATGGCATCCCAATACAGTTGTTGGCCCGTATTTGTCTTTCCACTCAATCTTCCCCCAGACAGATTATGCAAAGAAAGAACATTTTCCTGACGTTGATAATTCCAGGGCCCAACTATCCGGGGAAAAATATGAATGTGTACATGCAGCCGCTTAAGGACGAATTGCAAGAAGCCTGGGATAATGGGTTCAAGACATACGACGCCTATAGCAAACAAAACTTCATAATGCGTGTCTGGTACATGTACTCGACGCATGACTTGCCGGCGTATGCGCTATTCGTTGGCTGGTGTGTGCATGGAAGGTTCCCGTGCCCCACATGCAAGGGAGCTCTTGAGTTTCGTTGGCTTCAGGCCGGTCGCAAGTTTTCTTGCTTCGACATAAATAGACAGTTCCTGGATCCTCGCCCTAAGTTCAGGAAAGACAAGAAGAACTTCATCAGAGGTAGAGTTGTAAAAAACTCTGCACCACCTGCGTTGACAGTGAAGGAAATATGCCCTAGAGGCAATAAATAAGTTATTATTTATTTCCTTATTTCATGATAAATGTTTTTTATTCATGCTAGAATTGTATTAACCAGAAACATAATACATGTGTGAATACATAGACAAACATAGTGTCACTAGTATGCCTCTACTTGACTAGGTCGTGAATCAAAGATGGTTAAGTTTCCTAGCCATGGACCAAAGAGTTTTCATTTGATTAAACGGGATCACATCATTAGGATAATGATGTGATTGACATGACCTATTCTGTTAGCCTAGCACTTGATCGTTTAGTATGTTGCTATTGCTTTCTTCATGACTTATACAAAGTTCCTGCAACTATGAGATTGTGCAACTCCCGTTTACCGGAATAACACTTTGTGTGCTACCAAACGTCACAACGTAACTGGGTGATTATAAAGGTGCTCTACAGGTGTTTCCGAAGGTACCTGATGAGTTGGCATAATTCAAGATTAGGTTTTGTCACTCCGATTGGCGGAGAGGTATCTTTGGGCCCTCTCGGTAATACTCATCACTTAAGCCTTGCAAGCATTGTAACTAATGAGTTAGTTATAAGATGATGTGTTACAGAACGAGTAAAGATACTTGCCGGTAACGAGATTGAACTAGGTATTGGATACCGACGATCAAATCTCGGGCAAGTAACATACCGATGACAAAGGGAACAACGTATGTTGTTATGCGGTTTGACCGATAAAGATCTTTGTAGAATATGTAGGAACCAATATGGGCATCCAGGTCCCGCTATTGGTTATTGACCGAGAATGGTTCTAGGTCATGTCTACATAGTTCTCGAACCCGTAGGGTCCGCACGCTTAACGTTACGATGACAGTTTTATTATGAGTTTATAAGTTTTGATGTACCGAAGTTTGTTCGGAGTCCCGGATGTGATCACGGACATGACGAGGAGTCTCGAAATGGTCGAGACATAAAGATTGATATATTGGACGACTATATTCGGACACCGGAAGTGTTCCGAGTGATTTCGGAGAAAACCGGAGTGCCGGGGGGGGGGGGTTCCGGAACCCCCCGGGAGAGTATTGGGCCTTATGGGCCTTAGGGGAAAGGAGAGACGGGCGGCCAGCATGGGCCGCGCGCCCCCTCCACCCTCTGGTCCAAATTGGACTAGGAGGGGGGGGGCGGCGCCCCCCCTCTTTCCTTCCCCCTCTCCCCCTTCCTTCCCCCTCCTAGTAGGAGTAGGAAAGGAGGAGTCCTACTCCTACTAGGAGGAGGATTCCTCCTCCCTTGGTGCGCCCAAAGGGGCCGGCCGGCCTCCCCTCCCTCCTTTATATACGGGGGCAGGGGCACCCCATAGACACACAAGTTGATCTACGGATCGTTCCTTAGCCGTGTGCGGTGCCCCCCTCCACCATATTCCACCTCGGTCATATCGTCGCGGAGTTTAGGCGAAGCCCTGTGCCGGTAGAACATCATCATCATCACCATGCCGTCGTGCTGACGGAACTCATCCCCGAAGCTTTGCTAGATCAGAGCCCGGGGATCATCATCGAGCTGAACGTGTGCTGAACTCGGAGGTGCCGTACGTTCGGTGCTTGGATCGGTCGGATCGTGAAGACGTACGACTACATCAACCGCGTTGTCATAACGCTTCCATTTTTGGTCTACGAGGGTACGTGGACACACTCTCCCCTCTCGTTGCTATGCCATCACCATGATCTTGCGTGTACGTAGGAATTTTTTTGAAATTACTACGTTCCCCAACAATGGCATCCGAGCCTGGTTTTATGCGTAGATGTCATATGCACGAGTAGAACACAAGTGAGTTGTGGGCGATATAAGTCATACTGCTTACCAGCATGTCATACTTTGGTTCGGCAGTATTGTGAGATGAAGCGGCTCGGACCGACATTACGCGTACGCTTACGCGAGACTGGTTTCACCGCTACGAGCACTCGTTGCTTAAAGGTGACCGGCGGGTGTCTGTCTCTCTCACTTTAGCTGAATCGAGTGTGGCTACGCCCGGTCCTAGCGAAGGTTAAAACAGCACCAACTTGACAAACTATCGTTGTGGTTTTTGATGCGTAGGTAAGAACGGTTCTTGCTAAGCCTGTAGCAGCCACGTAAAACTTGCAACAACAAAGTAGAGGACGTCTAACTTGTTTTTGCAGGGCATGTTGTGATGTGATATGGTCAAGACGTGATGCTATATTTTATTGTATGAGATGATCATGTTTTGTAACCGAAGTTATCGGCAACTGGCAGGAGCCATATGGTTGTCGCTTTATTGTATGAAATGCAAACACCCTGTAATTGCTTTACTTTATCACTAAGCGGTAGCGATAGTCGTAGAAGCAATAGATGGCGTAACGACAACGATGCTACGATGGAGATCAAGGTGTCGCGCCGGTGACGATGGTGATCACGACGGTGCTTCGGAGATGGAGATCACAAGCACAAGATGATGATGGCCATATCATATCACTTATATTGATTGCATGTGATGTTTATCCTTTATGCATCTTATCTTGCTTTGATTGACGGTAGCATTATAAGATGATCTCTCACTAATTATCAAGAAGTGTTCTCCCTGAGTATGCACCGTTGCCAAAGTTCGTCGTGCCCAGACACCACGTGATGATCGGGTGTGATAAGCTCTACGTCCATCTATAATGGGTGCAAGCCAGTTTTGCACACGTGGAATACTCAGGTTAAACTTGACGAGCCTAGCATATGCAGATATGGCCTCCGAACACGGAGACCGAAAGGTCGAGCGTGAATCATATAGTAGATATGATAATGATGTTCACCATTGAAAGCTACTCCATTTCACGTGATGATCGGTTATGGTTTAGTTGATTTGGATCACGTGATCACTTAGAGGATTAGAGGGATGTCTTTCTAAGTGGGAGTTCTTAAGTAATATGATTAATTGAACTTAAATTTATCATGAACTTAGTCCTGGTAGTATTTTGCAAATTATGTTGTAGATCAATAGCTTGCGTTGTTGCTTTCATATGTTTATTTTGATATGTTCCTAGAGAAAATTGTGTTGAAAAATGTTAGTAGCAATGATGCGGATTGGATCCGTGATCTAAGGTTTATCCTCATTGCTGCGCAGAAGAATTATGTCCTTGATGCACCGCTAGGTGACAAACCTATTGCAGGAGCAGATGCAGACGTTATGAACGTTTGGCTAGCTCAATATGATGACTACTTGGTAGTTTAGTGCGCCATGCTTAACGGCTTAGAATCGGGACTTCAAAGACGTTTTGAATGTCATGGACCATATGAGATGTTTCAGGAGTTGAAGTTAATATTTCAAGCAAATACCCGAGTTGAGAGATATGAAGTCTCCAACAAGTTCTATGGCTAAAAGATGGAGGAGAATCGCTCAACTAGTGAGCACGTGCTCAGATTGTCTGGGTACTTCAATCGCTTGAATCAAGTGGGAGTTTATCTTCCAGATAAGATAGTGATTGACAGAATTCTCTAGTCACCATCACTAAGTTACTAGAACTTCGTGATGAACTATAGTATGCAAGGGATGACGAAAACAATTCCCAAGCTCTCCGCGATGCAAAAATCGGCGAAGGTAGAAATCAAAGAAAAACATCAAAGTGTTGATGGTGGACAAGATCACTAGTTTCAAGAAAAAGGGCAAAGGGAAGAAGGGGAACTTCAAGAAGAACAGCAAGCAAGTTGCTGCTCAAGTGAAGAAGCCCAAGTCTGGACCTAAGCCTAAGACTAAGTGATTCTACTGCAAAGGGAATGGTCACTGGAAGTGGAACTACCCCAAGTATTTGGCGGATAAGAAGGATGGCAAAGTGAACATAGGTATATTTGATATACATGCTATTGATGTGTACTTTACTAGTGTTTATAGCAACCCCTTGGTATTTGATACTAGTTCAGTTGCTAAGAGTAGTAACTCGAAACGGGAGTTGCAGAATAAACAGAAACTAGTTGAGGGTGAGGTGACGATGAATGTTGGAAGTAGTTCCAAGATTGATATGATCATCATCGCACACTCCCTATACTTTCGGGATTAGTGTTAAACCTAAATAAATGTTATTTGGCGTTTGCGTTGAGCATGAATATGATTTGATCATGTTTATTGCGATACGGTTATTCATTTAAAGTTAGAGAATAAATTGTTATTCTGTTTACATGAATAAGACCTTCGAAGGTCATACACCCAATGAACATAGTTTGTTGGATCTCGATCGTAGTGATACACATATTCATAATATTAATGCCAAAAGATGAAAAGTTAATAATGATAGTGCAACTTATTTGTGGCACTGCCGTTTAGGTCATATTGGTGTAAAGCGCATGAAGAAACTCCATAAAAGATGGATTTTCGGAATCACTTGGTTATGAATCATTTGATGCTTGTGAACCGTGCCTTTTGGGTAAGATGACTAAAACTCCGTTCTTCGGAACAATGGAACAAGCTACTGACTTATTGGAAATAGTACATACCGATGTATGCGATCCAATGAGTGTTGATGCTCGTGGCAAGTATCGTTATTTTCTGACCTTCACAAGATGATTTGAGCAGATATGGGTATATCTACTTGATGAAACATAAGTCTGAAATAGTTGAAAGGTTCAAAGAATTTCAGAGTGAAGTGGAAAAATCATCGTAACAAGAAAATAAAGTTTCTGCGATCTGATCGCGGAGACAAATATTTGAGTTATGAGTTTGGTCTTCAATTAAAACAATGTGGAATAGTTTCATAGCTCACGCCACCTGGAACACCACAACGTTATGGTGTGTCCGAACGTCGTAACGCACTTTATTGGATATGGTGCGATCTATGATGTCTCTTACCGATTTACCACTATCGTTTTGGGGTTATGCATTAGAGACAACTGCATTCACTTTAAATTGGGCACCATCAAAATTCGTTGAGACGACGCCTTATGAACTATGGTTTGACAAGAAACCAAAGTTGTCGTTTCTTAAAGTTTGGAGTTGCGATGCTTATATGAAAAAGTTTCAACCTGATAAGCTCGAACCCAAATCGGAGAAGTGCGTCTTCATAGAATACCCAAAGGAAACTGTTGGGTACTCCTTCTATCACATATCCAAAGGCAAAACATTCGTTTCTTAGAATGGATCCTTTCTAGAGAAGGAGTTTCTCTCGAAAGAAGTGAGTGGGGTGAAAGTAGAACTTGATGAGGTAATTGTACCTTCTCCCTTATTGGAAAGTAGTTCAACACAGAAATCAGTTCCAGTGATTCCTACACCAATTAGTGAGGAAGTTAATGATGATGATCATGAAACTTGAGATCAAGTTGCTACCAAACCTCATAGGTCTTCCAGAGTAAGATCCGCACCAGAGTGGTACGGTAATCATGTTCTAGAAGTCATGTTACTAGACCATGATGAACCTACGAACTATGAGGAAGCAATGATGAGCCCAGATTCCGCAAAATGGCTTGAGGCCATGAGATCTGAGATAAGATCCATGTACGAAAACAAAGTATGGACTTTGATTGACTTGCCCAATGATCGGCGAGATGTTGAGATTAAATGGATCTTCAAGAGGAAGACGGACGCTGATAGTGTTACTATCTACAAAGCTAGAATTGTCGCAAAAGGTTTTCGACAAGTTCAACGTGTTGACTACGATGAGAGTTTTTCACTCGTATCTATGCTTAAGTCTATCTGAATCATGTTAGAAATTGCCGCATTTTATGAAATCTGGCAAATGGATAAACAAAAACTGCATTCCTTAATGGTTTTCTTAAAGAAGAGTTGTATATGATGCAACCAGAAGGTTTTGTCAATCCTAAAGGTGCTAACAAATTGTGCAAGCTCCAGCGATCCATCTATGGACTGGTGCAAGCATCTCGGAGTTGGAATATATGCTTTGATGAGTTGATCAAAGCATATGGTTTTATACAGACTTTTGAAGAAGCCTGTATTTACAAGAAAGTGAGTGGGAGCTCTGTAGCATTTCTAATATTATATGTGGATGACATATTGTTAATTGGAAATGATATGGAAATTCTGGATAGCATGAAAGGTTACTTGAATAAGAGTTTTTCAAAGTAAGACATCGGTGAAGCTGCTTACACATTGAGCATCAAGATCTATATAGATAGATCAAGACGCTTGATAAGATTTTTCAATAAGAATATACCTTGATAAATTTTTGAAATAGTTCAAAATGAAACAGTCAAAGAAAGGAGTTCTTGCCTGTGTTACAAGGTGTGAAGTTGAGTAAGACTCAAGACCCGACCATTGCTGAAAATAGAAAGAGAATGAAAAGTCATTCCCTATGCCTCAGTCATAGGTTCTATAAAGTATGCTATGCTGTGAACAGACCTATTGTGTACCTTGCTCTGTGTTTGCCAAAGGAATACAATTTTGATCTAATAAGTAGATCACTGGACATGGGTCAAGAATATCCTTAATGAGGACTAAGGAGATGTTTCTCGATTATGGAGGTGATAAAAGAGCCCGTCGTAAAAGTTACAACGATGCAAGCTTTTACACCAATCCAGATGACTCTAAGTCTCAATCTGGATACATATTAAAGTGGGAGCAATTAGCTAGAGTAGCTCCGTGCAGAGCATTGTGGACATAGAATATTTGCGAAATACATACGGCTCTGAATATGACAGACCCGTTGACTAAGCTTCTCTCATGAGCAAAACATGATCATACCTTAGTACTCTTTTGGGTGTTAATCACATAGCGATGTGAACTAGATCATTGACTCTAGTAAACCCTTTGGGTGTTGATCACATGATGATGTGAACTATGGGTATTAATCACATGCAGATGTGAATATTGGTGTTAAATCACATAGCGATGTGAACTAGATTATTGACTCTAGTGCAAGTGGGAGACTGAAGGAAATATGCCCTAGAGGCAATAAATAAGTTATTATTTATTTCCTTATTTCATGATAAATGTTTTTTTTCATGCTAGAACTGTATTAACCGGAAACATAATACATGTGTGAATACATAGACAAACGTAGTGTCACTAGTATGCCTCTACTTGACTAGCTCGTGAATCAAAGATGGTTAAGTTTCCTAGCCATGGACAAAAGAGTTGTCATTTGATTAAACGGGATCATATCATTAGGTTAATGATGTGATTGACATGACCCATTCCGTTAGCCTAGCACTTGATCGTTTAGTATATTACTATTGCTTTCTTCATGACTTATACAAAGTTCCTGCAACTATGAGATTATGCAACTCCCGTTTACCGGAAGAACACTTTGTGTGCTACCAAACGTCACAACATAACTGGGTGATTATAAAGGTGCTCTACAGGTGTTTCCGAAGGTACATGATGAGTTGGCATAATTCGAGATTAGGTTTTGTCACTCCGATTGGCGGAGAGCTATCTCTGGGCCCTCTCGGTAATACTCATTACCTAAGCCTTGCAAGCATTGTAACTAATGAGTTAGTTATAAGATGATGTGTTACAGAACGAGTAAAGAGACTTGCCGGTAACGAGATTGAACTAGGTATTGGATACCGACGATCAAATCTCGGGCAAGTAACATACCGATGACAAAGGGAACAACGTACGTTGTTATGCGGTTTGACCGATAAAGATCTTCATAGAATATGTAGGAACCAATATGGGCATCCAGGTCCCGCTATTGGTTATTGACCGAGAATGGTTCTAGGTCATGTCTACATAGTTCTCGAACCTGTAGGGTCCGCACGCTTAACGTTATGATGACAGTTTTATTATGAGTTTATAAATTTTGATGTACCGAAGTTTGTTCGGAGTCCCGGATGTGATCACGAACATGACAAGGAGTCTCGAAATGGTCGAGACATAAAGATTGATATATTGGATGACTATATTCGGACACCGAAAGTGTTTCGGGTGATTTCGGAGAAAACCGGAGTGCTGGGGGTGGGGGTTACCGGAACCCCCCGGGAGAGTATTGGGCCTTATGGGCCTTAAGGGAAAGGAGAGAGGGGCGGCCAGCATGGGCCGCGCGCCCCCTCCACCCTCTGGTCCGAATTGGACTAGGAGGGGGGGGGGCGGCGCCCCCCCTCTTTCCTTCCCCCTCTCCCCCTTCCTTCCTCCTCCTAGTAGGAGTAGGAAAGGAGGAGTCCTACTCCTACTAGGAGGAGGATTCCTCCTCCCTTGGCGCGCCCAAAGGGGCCGGCCGGCCTCCCCCTCCCTCCTTTATATACGGGGGCAGGGGGCACCCCAGAGACACACAAGTTGATCTACGGATCGTTCCTTAGCCGTGTGCGGTGCCCCCCTCCACCATATTCCACCTCGGTCATATCGTCGCGGAGTTTAGGCGAAGCCCTGTGCCGGTAGAACATCATCATCGTCACCACGCCATCGTGCTGACAGAACTCATCCCCGAAGCTTTGCTGGATTGGAGCCCGGGGATCGTCATCGAGCTGAACGTGTGCTGAACTCGGAGGTGCCATACGTTCGGTGCTTGGATCGGTCGGATCATGTAGACGTACGACTACATCAACCGCGTTGTCATAACGCTTCCGCTTTCAGTCTACGAGGGTACGTGGACACACTCTCCCCTCTCGTTGCTATGCCATCACTATGATCTTGCGTGTACGTAGGAATTTTTTTGAAATTACTACGTTCCCCAACAGACAGGCCAACAGACCCTGGATCAGTTAAACGCTCTCGAGCCAGATCCAGAGCATCCAGGGTACTTCAAGGGGTATAATTCTGAGCACGCCTGGACTCACAAAACATGCTTATGGGATCTGCCTTGCTTCAAAGACCTCCTTTGCCCACACAACATCGACGTGATGCACACTGAGAAGAATATCACCGAGGCACTTTTTGGTACATTGTTCGGCATAGATGGGAAGTCAAAGGATAATACTAAGGCTAGAGTCGATCTGGAGGCGCTATGTGATAGGCCGTTACAAAACATGAAAGAACCGAAAGGAAAGCAGAACTGGACGAAGCCAAAGGCATGGTTCAATCTTGGAAGGCCAGCTATGAGGGAAATTATCTTGTGGGTGAAAATGCAGTCGATGTTCCCCAATGGGTATGCAGCGAATCTAAAGAGGGGAGCGTGTCTTGATAAATTGAAGATATTTGGTCTCAAGAGTCATGATTGGCACATATGGATTGAGCGGGTAATGCCGGTGATGTTGCGTGGCTTCATCCCTGAGGATGAATGGCTAATACTGGCAGAACTCAGCTATTTCTTCCGTGTTCTTTGTGCGAAAGAACTATCGCCTGGCATGCTAGAAGAAATGGAAGAGTTGGCACCAGAGTTGATCTGCAAGTTAGAGAAGATCTTTCCACCGGGCTTCTTTAATCCAATGCAGCATTTGATTTTGCATCTCCCGACCGAGGCAAGATTGGAGGGGCCCGTGCAAAATCGTTGGTGCTACCCAACTGAGAGGATGCAGAAGACGCTTCGAGAAAAATGTAAAAATAAACGTAGAATTGAAGCGTCTATGGCTGAGGCATTCATCACTGAGGAGGCGGCAAACTTCGTGACAGCACACTACGACACCAAAAATCATCATTTGCATAATCCGAAGCCTCGGTACAATGCTGACGAGCCTAAAAAGGGTGGATCCAACCTCAGCCTATTCCAAGGCAATCTCACACCAGCCAGCGTTTCAAATCCAGTATCTTTGGATAACGAAGAATGGCGGACCATTTCGTTGTATATCTTCAACAACCTGATAGAAGTGCGGCCGTACATCGAGTAAGTTCTCGGTACATTGTTTCGCAACTTCTATTTCCTTTGAACTGCTCTTATTCCTGCATATTTCATACAGTCGATACATCGCCCTATTCTCGTATGGAGCGGTGATCCAAAAGGATTCCTTCGAAGAGTATGAGCTTCTCGCAAAGCAAGGAGGCGGCTATCCCGGTTTCATCTCTTGGTTCAAACAAACGGTAAATTCTATTAGACAATTTCATTTCATTCGCTAATTTGTGCGTAATGCAACAATCCTTTCATATTAAACTTGTAGGCTAATTCAGAGTCTATGGACGTCTAATTGAGACAAGTCGCTAATGGTTTTGACTATAAGGTCCATTCATTTGACAAATACGACATCAACGGGTATCATTTTCGTACCTATGGCAAAGAGCTATCTATGGCCGACCGAAAGTCTACAAATTGTTGTGTATCTGCTATCGGAGAAGGAGGTACCAAGTATTATGGGAGAGTTGATGCAATTTATGAACTTCTATTCTATGGTGAAAACCCACCGAATGTCGTAGTCTTCAAATGTTATTGGTTTCAGCCGAAGGAGACTAGAAGGACTCATGAACATATAGGGCTAGTTGAAATCAACCAAAGAACCCATTTAGATGTTCCTGGTGTCTATATTATGGCTCAACAGGCGACCCAAGTATTCTATCTACCCTGGGCCTGCCAAACTAATCCAAATCTGAAAGGTTGGGATGTCGTTTATGAAGTGCCGCCACGTGCTAGACTATCTCCCCCAAAGGAAGAGGATTATGAACCTCACATTAAGCCAGACACATATGAAGGAGAATTCTTCCAAGAGACACGTCTTTCCAAAAAGCGTTTCAAGAACCGGTATACTTCACCCCAAAACATTGAAGTAGACAGCGACAGTGAATCCCACATCACCCCAGAGGAGGAACAAGAAGAGCCGGAACAAGAAGAGGTTACTGTTGCGGACGACCTCTCAATGCTTGACCGATTACGTAAAGGTGGCCTTCCACATGTTGATGCCACTGAACCCTATGAGCCCGTCATTGATTATAGTGATGATGATGATTATGCATTTATTGATGATACTGATCGAGATTATTAGTAGTGTTAGGTATTCAATTTTTTATGTTGTACTTGACGATGATACACTTAAGTGATATACATATTATTATTCATGTCGGTATTTTTTTTATGTTGTACTAATTTCGTTTACTCTTTGTCATGGCAGGTGTTGAAAGATGGAAGGGGAGCCGACTGAGGCCAAGGACAAACGTGCCCAAATTGAAGGTGTGCCACACCATCAAGGTAGCTCCAGCTTATATCAGTTCAAGCGGAATTGGGTAATGTGGTTTGCTTCATTATTAATGCAATTCATTCATCATGCTTGCTTGAGCCCTTTAATTACTAATTTACTTTGTTTCTCTCTTTCAGGCATGCTACAATAAGACGGATAAGGTGCCAGAGGGGTACGACCTGTATGCCATGGCCCACACTGCCTCTTACAAGCAAGTCAAGGGGAAGGCAAGGAAAGGGGAGGAGTTTAACCCGAGCCAGATCCCCTACAATCCAGAGCAGGTGATGATATCTAGTGGCGGGAGGTCCCGTGGCTCCATAGCCATTGATCCAGAGATTGCTCCTGAGACCACGGTGAGTTTAATTTGAATGGACGTTACTTGCTAGTCTTAACATTTGAGTGTCATCATGCTAACGAAACATTGGAAATGATCTTTGGTGCAGCGTTACTCAACACAAGCATCACACGATCCTTCTCCAGCTACTGGCCTGAGCCAGCCCGCTCCCACACCTCCATGATCAAGGTAAGTTTCTCTAGTTTTTTGCTTAAAAAATGCATAAAGACCTAGACTTAGCTTTATTTCATCCAATATGCTTACCTTAATGACCTAGACGTAGCTTCTTTTCCTGCAAAATGACTTAATAAGCTTACTGACCTCCAAAACCAGCCATTTTACCTAAGTTAGCTCTAAAACGATCTATACTTAGCTTTGTTTCCTCCAAAATGACCTAAGTTAGTTATAATATGCTTAGTTAACTAGGTTTGCTCAATAATGGCATGTACTTACCTTACTTATGTAAAAAATGGCATAATTAGCTTAGTTAGCTCATAAATGATCCATTTTACCTACATTAGCTCTAAATGAAGCATTTTACCTAAGTTAGCTCATAAACGATCCATTTCACCTAAGTTACCTCACAAACAATGGCGTGCTTCTTCTTCTAGTCTTCTTCTTCTAGTCACCTTTTCCTAACTTTCTTATTTGTCATTTTGCAGATTTCATTCACTTCTCAGAAGCTAGCTTGCTATGATGGAGTGCTTGTTTTTAATTTCATTCTCTTCTAGTATTCTTCTAGCTTGCTACGATGGAACTTGCTATCTTGATGAAACTTTGCATTGTAATATGTATGTGCAACTTTGCTATCTTGATGGAACTTGCTATGTATGAGTGGATGGAACTATATATGTATGTACGATGAAACTTATGTGTTGTTAAATAGCTCTGTGAAATATATCTATATATGTCATATATATTTGCTGTGAAAATTGTTGGATTTAAAAAAACAGAAAAAAGAGCCAATATGCAGGCTCTTTGCCGTCAACCACCGACGACAAAGGTCTCTTTGCCATCAGCAGCGGACGGCAAAGAGGCCACGTGGCAGGCAACTGTGCTTCCTGGGAGGCTGACCTATTTGGTCAGTTTGCCAACAGTGGCTGATGGCAAAGAGAAAAAAAAACTTTGCCTACAGCAGCGGACGGAAAAGGCCTTCCGATGTTTGCCGTCAGCGGCCGACGGCAAAGGCTTGCTGTTAACCACCTAATAGAGTAACAGCACAATTATTACCGTCAGTATTCTTTGCCGTCGGCAGTTGATGGCAAAGGACCCTTTGCCTTCAGCCGCCTGAAGCGGACGGCAATGTAGCTCTTTGCCGTCCCGTACGTTGCCGTCCACTTTTGCCGTCAGCAGCGGACGACAAAGACCTTTACCATCCGCCATACGTGCCTTTGCCGTCCGCCGTGGCTGATGGCAAAGTAGATGATTCCTGTAGTGTTTTACATACACTACGATCTTTTACAGGGAATACAATCTGCCTACTTGCTTTGTGTTGCACTACCAGCACTCCACCCTTGAAGCTAAAGATTATGTCAATCATAATTCCTTAGTTTATTTGTTCAAGTACGAATTTGATATGATTCTAATGTTCCTACTTCAGTTTTGAAATGTGTGTCTGCCTGTTATAGAGAAATAAGAGCTTTGTATTTCTGTATCTGGTCTGGTCAGCACGGTTGGGGGTGAACTTTGCATATGAAGGGTTTTATAGGGAGACACTCTTCGAGTTGAATCCGCAATGCATTCCATAGATAATCTGACTACTCTTTATGTTTTCATGAATCTCAGATATTGAACAACATCATAATGATTATGAGCTTGGGCGCATGAAAAGAATAAAGTAGAACAATGCCATGGCTGTCAAACTTGGCATTAAGGGACTGAAATCAAGCCTGGATGCAATGCAATGCAAACACTCTCCACCTACAGATTCATGCTTGGAATATGATCCTACAAGTGATTCTGAGATAGAGGGAGACCTAAGTCAATGTAGCTCCCTAGTGGAGGAGTCAAAGGCAGATGCCCTATCTTATTCACCCATCAAGGTTCTTGCTCTAACTTTCGAAGGTTATATTTGTCGCAAATATCTTGCAACTGATGCTTTGTGTTACTTCTACTTTGTTGCACTATCATTACCTTAGTTTACACTTTGTGTATTAGAATACGCCCTGCCTATCCATTTTCAGTACATATTCCATCTATCATCATACCATATTTATCTATTCGAATGTTGTTCTTGTGTATCAGACGCTCAAAAGGAAGAGGGCGATTGCTGGTCGCGGAGGAGCACGAACAAAGTATTTGGAAAAGGTAGTGACACCTGATAAATCAAATAGCCCATTAGGTGTAGTTGCAATATCATTAGACCCAGAAAACACGACAACAACTCAAGCAGACTCTAGCCCTACTACATTGGCCATCTCTGATGCCCCAACTCAGTAGACCCCAACTGCCACAAAAAGTATGATGATGACAATTGACATAGCACCACCTCTACGACGCAAATCCCCATTCCAGCAAAGAGTACACCAAATCCAGTTGCCAAATCCCTTTCCGAACGAGAGAGAGCCCCAATTGCAGCAAATAGGACTCATGTTCCACTTCTTCCTAGTTTACAAGACAAAGCTTATATTGCTGTCAGGAACTTTGTGCGCATCTTTCCTTCATGGAATGATGATACCACAGACAAAGAGCAATTTCCAATCGTCCTCCGCAACTTATGCGTAAGTAATGTACTAATGTTATTCATGGTAATTACTGCATATGTTTCTGCTAACAGAAGACACAAGATTTCATTCTTTTAAATAGGCAAGGACCAAACTGGATTGTCAAGACGATCAAGGGTTGGTTGTGCTTTTCAAGCACTCGTTGATAAAGTATCGTTCCTACCAGAAGCAAGCGCACTTCGATGGCAAGCCTCTAAATGAAATTTCTGTAAAGTCTCCAGTGCTACATTTATCAGACAGTGACTGGAATAATTTTGTTACACATTGGTCTTGTTTGAAGTGTAAGGTACTGTCTATGATATCACATCACAATTTGAACTACATTTCTGCATGTGCCTTAACGTCTCACTTGTATGAAAACTGTTTGCAGAAGAACATTCATTCTCAAGGGACCACAGAATCTCGCAACTCTACTGCACATTGTATTGCTCTTGTGAGTACCTCTTGCCCTGTATGACCATACTTACTTTCATAGCTGGTTGATTATGTAGCATCACTACACCTGTTAGCCTCGTTATCGTCCATTTGGTGGACATTATAAGATCCATATGGACTCTTACGTAAATTTAGTATCAACCCAATGCTTTTGAAGAGGTTTAGCTCTACAGTCCTCTTGTAAGGACTGAACACCGTCTATCACTGTACTTACATTAACAGCTACTCCCTCCATCCCATAATATAAGAATTTTTGTAAAGTACACCAGTGCTCAAAACACTTATATTATGGGAAGAGGGATTGGTTCATTGTGTAGCATTCTACATCCTATCTCCCTCGCCCACCATTTACTAAAAGTATTAGATCTATATTTAATCTTACCAAAAATGTTGAATACATAGACAATGCCAGTGCAAAAGTGTAGCCCATTGCTCTTGTGAGTACATTTTGTCTGGTAACGCTTGTACTTCCAGGGATTGGTAATTAATTATGTAGCATCAACACTACAAAAAAAGACACATCCCTGGCATTTTGTGCCGAACGAAATTTTTCTGTCATGCTTATGACACTTCTATGAAGATAATTGTGACAAAACCCGGTATCATCATAGATGTGGTGAGCTCCTACTTCTATGACAAAAAATCATGACAGAAAATGAGATTTTTGTCCTGGGCGGGCCGGAGACGCAGCTGTATGACATTCTTTGGGCCGTCCATGACAGAAAAAACCATGGTAGAAGCGAGGGCAAGGAAAATATCGGGTTGTTCCCGTTTACGGTGGGTGGTCGGGGCCGAACGATGCACGGAGGTTTGTGCGTTTCTCTCGTACACGCACGCACGTGGGTGTGAGGCGTTGGGCTCTAACTGAACACAAGCGAGGCATCGCCTAACTGAACCCGAGCGATTGCACTGCAGGCTACGCGTTACTGAACCTGAGCGATCGATCGATGGCTATTAACTGAACCCGATCGAGCGATTCCTTCGCTACTGCTGCTAACTGAAGCCGATCGATGCTGCCTTTGGATGAACAGTGAGCGTTGTTGGGGGGTTTGGATGAACAATTCCCGGTGGGGGTTGGATGAACAGGATCCTGTGGTGTTGCCGCTGGATGAACAGGACCCCGATCGATCGAGTCGGTTGGGCATGGATGAACAGGACCCCGTGGAGGGCTGGATGAACAGGACCCCGTGGAGGGAAGGTTGAATAGTAGCCAGTGGAGCGCTGGTTGAACAGTAGCCGGTGGAGGGCTTGATGAACAGTAGCCTGTGGAGAGGGTTGGTTGAACAGTAGCCGGTGGAGGAGCGCGCGGTGGAGGCTGGATGAACAGGAGCCCGTGGATGAACAGTCGCAGGTGGAGGCTAGAGGAGGTCGACGGTGGATGAACAGTAGCCTGTGGAGGCTGGAGGAGGTCGATGTTGGAGATGAACAGTATCCCGTGGAGTCCCGTTTTGCAGTAAGCCACACCCCTCCCGATGAACAGGACCCCCATTTCAACCGTAGTGCTCCAACGCAAGTCCGTTTCCTCCGTTTTCTGGTACGCCACACCCCTCCCGATCAACAGGACCCCATTTTGACCGTAGGAGGTCGAACAGAAGTCTGTTTCCTCAGTTTTGTGGTATGCAAGACCCCTCCCGATGAACAGGATCCCGTTTCAACCGTGGCCGGTCAAACACAAGGCTGTTACCTCCATTCTGCAGTACGTTGGGCCTTTTTCCATCAGTTGTTCCGTCCAAGCCCTCCTGATGAACACGACAACGCATTCCGTTCCGACTCAGCCAGTTGGCTGCCCATGAACACGACGATGATGTAGTTTCTCCATTCTGACCCAACCATGTTCACGAGCCCTGGCCGTATCTATGCGCGAGTAGGTGTTCGAGACCCCGCTCGTATGTACGTACGTGGCCGTATTTTCTTTCTTGCACCCTGGCCGCTGTACGTACGTGTACATGCTACGTGCGTGCCTCTACTACAACACGTGCGTGCCTCTACATCGACTACGTACACGTTTGCTACCAGAATAACAACGCTATGTACGCTTCGACCATGTGGGTCCTGAATGTCAGGCAGTTCCTTGCGTGCAAAGATGCAGCTGGTGGGTCCCAGCAGTCAGGGGGTGAATCATTTTTTTGCACGTAATATGGATGCACTTCCTTGCGTGCAAAGATGTAGCTGGTAGGTCCCAGCAGTCAGGGGGGAAACTTTTTTTCATGAAATACGGTGGCCCGTCCGGTGGGTCCCTGCTATCAGGTGGAGGAATCATTATTTTCTGCGTAATAAGGAGGCACTTCCTTGCTGCGGCCGTGGACCCAGCTGTCAGCCTCTCCACATATAGTACTCTTCTGATGGAAGTAGGTCGTTGACCACATTGACCACACCGCGCCGAGAGCACCAAGGCGGTGGATGACGGTGAGGCCTAGGAAGGGGACGACGCCCACGTGGAGAGGAGTACGAGTGTTCACTGGTTCGGCTGCGGTGTGAGGCTGTCGTCTCTGCAGAATAATAGGGGGTGTGGGTGATTGGAGGGATGGCCTGGCTAGCGGTGGGAGTAGTAGGGGGCGGTGAGGCCTCCGCGGCAGCACAGCCGACCATGGGAGGTAGGAGAAGGCGGCACGACCGGCGCTGCTTTGGGCGGCTGGCACTAGTAGAAAAGGGGGCAATGGTCCAGGCCGGGTCAGCCCATTAGTCCCGGTTCAATCCAGAACCGGGACCAATGGGGGCATTGGACCCGGTTCGTGAGCCCCGGGGGCCGGCCGGGCCACGTGGGCCATTGGTCCCGGTTCGGCTGGACCTATTGGTTCCGGTTGGTGGGACGAACCGGGACCAATGTGCCTCGCTCCTGGCCCACCACCAGTGGTCCCGGTTGGTGGAGTGAACCGGGACCAAAGGCTACCCTTTTGTCCCGGTTCGTGGCATGAACCAACTAGTTGCCTATATCTACCCCTCGCCCGCGAGCAGAGCACTCCCAGTGCTCTGTTTTTCGTGGCCGGCGAGGGGAGAGCTTTGTGGTGCTCTAGCTCACCTCCTATGCACACGAGGTGTTCGATGGAATGCCCGAGCCACACTACTTAAGATTTCTCCTCTCCAAGCTCGACCTCCAAGCTCCATTTTCCTCAATATTTGTCTAGGTTTAGCGGTCCGTCACGTCCCGTCCCCGTCTTCACCGCCGTCGATCGCCCGCGCCGATCTCGTCGCCGGCACCACCGTGGTGAGCCTCTTGTTCTTATCTTCTTTCTGAAAGGAAAAAAATCTTACTTGTATATTTATATAGATACTTGTATAATTTTCTTACTTTTATTATTGCATCTTATATAGTGCGATGGTTTTGGTATCCGCCCCCGTCGGCCCTCGTCCTGTCTATGATTCAGATGTGGTATATATTATCTTTTCATAACTATTGGTTCATTTATTGTTTATGACAATTATGCCGACCAACGTGACATAGATTTTATTTATCTAGGAGGTTGTTGAACCAGAAATTCCAACCGACCCAATTGTCGAGAGGTTAAATTTAGTTGAAGAAGAAAACAATTTGTTGAAGGAAAAAATTAGAAAAATTGAGGAGGAGAAGATGATATTGGAGTTGCATGTTGCGGATGTCGTCGATGATCACAAGATCAAGATGGATGCAATGCGCTTGAAGATTGGAAAGATTAGAAAATATGCCATTCATAC
Source organism: Triticum aestivum (assembly GCF_018294505.1). Classification (NCBI taxonomy): domain Eukaryota; kingdom Viridiplantae; phylum Streptophyta; class Magnoliopsida; order Poales; family Poaceae; genus Triticum; species Triticum aestivum. The sequence continues at coordinate 206,848,611 of NC_057810.1, read as the reverse complement.
CGAGGCTTTTTATCATTATGCTGTTGGATCAGTTGTTACATTGGTTGCGATTATGATCACATTTGTTTTCGCATTGAAATGTTTTACATAGTTTCAGTGTATGGTTTAATTAATTTAGATGCTCTGCAGAGCTTTATGTTGTTAGATGAGAACTATGTATGTAATTTTGTTTTAATGTGATGATGAACTTCTATTAATTTGGTCACTTAATTATCTATTCATGATGTTCTGTAATGATTTTTGACACACTTAATTATATATAATGCACGCAGATGAACCGGCAATGGATGTACGGTTCAAGACACACCTCCGAGTACATTAAGGGCGTGCATGATTTTCTCGAAGTGGCTGAGGCAAACTAGCAGAATGGTTTTATGTGTTGTCCATGCCCTATATGTGGGAATACGAAGTCTTACTTTGACCGGAAAATCCTCCACACCCACCTGCTTTACAAGGGTTTCATGCCACACTATAATGTTTGGACGAGGCACGGAGAAATAGGGGTTATGATGGAAGACGGCGAAGAAGAAGAGTACGATGACAACTATGTGCCCCCTGAATACGGTGATGCTACTAAAGATCAAGAGGAACCAGACGATGTGCACGATGATGCTGCAACGGGTGAAGCTGCTGAAGATCAAGAGGAACCAGACGATGTGCCCGATGATGATGATCTCCGCCGGGTCATTGTCGATGCAAGGACGCAATGCGAAAGTCAAAAGGAGAAGCTGAAGTTCGATCGCATGTTAGAGGACCACAAAAAAGGGTTGTACCCCAATTGCGAAGATGGCAACACAAAGCTCGGTACCGTACTGGAATTGCTGCAGTGGAAGGCAGAGAATGCTGTGCCTGACAAAGGATTTGAGAAGCTACTGAAAATATTGAAGAAGAAGCTTCCAAAGGATAACGAATTGCCCGATAGTAAATACGCAGCAAAGAAGGTCGTATGCCCTCTAGGATTGGAGGTGCAGAAGAAACATGCATGCCCTAATGACTGCATCCTCTTCCGCGGTGCGTACAAGGATCTGAACGCATGCCCGGTATGTGGTGCATTGCGATATAAGATCAGACGAGATGACCCTGGTGATGTTGACGGCGAGCCCCCCAGGAAGAGGGTTCCTGCGAAGGTGATGTGGTATGCTCCTATAATACCATGGTTGAAACGTCTATTCAGAAACAGAGAGCATGCCAAGTTGATGCGATGGCACAGTGAGGACCGTAAGAAAGACGGGAAGTTGAAAGCACCCGCTGACGGGTCGCAGTGGAGAAAAATTGAGAGAAAGTACTGGGATGAGTTTGCAAGTGATCCAAGGAACATATGGTTTGCTTTAAGCGCGGATGGCATTAATCCTTTTGGGCAGCAGAGCAGCAATCACAGCACCTGGCCCATGACTCTATGTATGTATAACCTTCCTCCTTGGATGTGCATGAAGCGGAAGTTCATTATGATGTCAGTTCTCATCCAAGGCCCTAAGCAACCCGGCAACGACATTGATGTGTACCTAAGGCCATTAGTTGAAGAACTTTTACAGCTGTGGAATGGAAACAGTGTACGTACGTGGGATGAGCACAAACAGGAGGAATTTAACCTAAAGGCGTTGCTGTTCGTGACCATCAACGATTGGCCCGCTCTTAGTAACCTTTCAGGACAGACAAACAAGGGATACCACGCATGCATGCACTGTTTCCTTGACACCGATAGTATATACCTAGCAAGCTGCAGGAAGAATGTGTACCTGGGCCATCGTCGATTTCTTCCGACCAACCATCAATGTCGAAAGAAAGGCAAGCATTTCAAAGGCGAGGCAGATCACCGAAAGAAGCCCGCCATGCGTACCGGTGATCGCGTACTTGCTATGGTCAATGATTTACACGTAATCTTTGGAAAGGGTCCTGGCGCACTAGCTGTTCCGAGTGACGCTGGGGGACATGCACCCATGTGGAAGAAGAAATCTATATTTTGGGACCTACCCTACTGGAAAGACCTAGAGGTCCGCTCTTCGACCGACGTGATGCACGTGACGAAGAACCTTTGCGTGAATCTGCTAGGCTTCTTGGGCGTGTATGGGAAGACAAAAGATACAGCTGAGGCACGGGAGGACCTACAACGTTTGCATGAAAAGACGGCATGCCTCCAAAGCAATATGAAGGTCCTGCCAGCTATGCTCTTACCAAAGAAGAGAAGGAAATCCTCTTTGAATGCCTGCTTAGTATGAAGGTCCCGACTGGCTTCTCGTCTAATATAAAAGGAATAATAAATATGGCAGAGAAAAAGTTTCAGAACCTAAAGTCTCATGACTGCCACGTGATTATGACGCAACTGCTTCCGGTTGCATTGAGGGGGCTTCTACCAGAAAACGTCCGATTAGCCATTGTGAAGCTATGTGCATTCCACAGTGCAATCTCTCAGAAGGTGATCGATCCAGAAATCATACCAAGGCTAAGGAGTGATGTGGTGCAATGTCTTGTCAGTTTCGAGCTGGTGTTCCCACCATCCTTCTTCAATATCATGACACACGTCCTAGTTCATCTAGGTGACGAGATTGTCATTCTGCGCCCCGTATTTCTACACAATATGTACCCCTTTTAGAGGTTCATGGGAGTCCTAAAGAAATATGACCGTAACCGCGCTAGACAGAAGGAAGCATCTCCATGGGCCATCAAACAGAGGATGTCATCGGGTTTTGTGTTGACTTCATTCCTGGCCTTAAGAAGATAGGTCTCCCTAAATCGCGGTATGAGGGGAGACTGACTGGAAAAGGCACGCTTGGAAGGGACTCAATAATATGCAGGGACGAATATTCTTGGTCTCAAGCACACTACACAGTTCTACAGAACTCTACCTTGGTGACCCCGTATGTCGATGAACACAAGAACAGTCTGCGCTCCAAACACCCGGAGCAGTGCGACGACTGGATTACATGTGAACACATCAGGACTTTTAGCAGTTGGTTGGAAGCACGTATCAGAGGTGACAACACTGTTTGTGATGAGCTGTACTTGTTGTCCAGGGGACCATCTTTGACTGTATTGATTTGGAAAGGATACGAGATAAACGGGAATACATTTTACACGATTGACCAAGATCAAAAGTGCACCAACCAAAACAGCGGTGTCCGCTTTGATGCAACAACCGAGAGGGGAAAGGACACATATTATGGTTACATAGTGGACATATGGGAACTTGACTACAGACATGATTTTAAGGTCCCTTTGTTTAAGTGCAAATGGGTCAATCTGTCAGGAGGCGGGGTACAGGTAGACCCACAGTACGGAATGACAACAGTGGATCTTAAAAATCTTGGGTACACTTACGAACTGTTCGTCCTAGCCAATGATGTGGCACAGGTTATCTATGTGAAGGACATGTCTACCAGACCGAGAAAGAGAAAAGATAAGGAAGCGAATACATCATACGATGAGCCAAAGCGCCACATAGTTCTTTCAGGAAAAAGGACATCGTGGGAGTGGAGGACAAGACAGACATGTCTGAAGATTATGAAAAGTTTCATGAAATTCCTCCCTTCAAAGTCAAGGCTGACCCCAGCATCCTGATAAACGATGAAGATTATCCATGGTTACGGAGTACTAAGCAAATGACACAAGCGAAGAAAAAGTGAAGACTTTCTCCTGCAACATTGTTTGCCATTCCAATATGCACCCTTGTGCACAATATGAGATTATTTTAACAAACTATGCCATGAATGTGGCCATAAGATTGATCATTTCGCTTGTAAGCCATGAATCTTCACACTTGATAGCTCATTTCTGAGAACACTTTTTTAAAATAATTACCGTATTACAAGTTTATTATTTTTCCTGGAAACTTGGTCACATATAATGACACAATGCGAAGGTTTTCCAATTTTTTGATTTTTTTTGAATTTTTTATGCCCGTTTCAAAATGTGGTCAAAACGGCGGGCTTCACCATTCCTAGCTAGTTGTTGAATCTTGGAATTTTTTTGGTGTTTCTCTGATTAAATAGATACTTATGTACATAGAAATGATTAAACGCCAAATTTGGATTTTTTTTTGTGTTTCTCTGATTAAACGCCAACTTTGTAACTGACGAGTATGATACCATTGTCTGTTTTGTACATGCACATTCTATGTGGGTCAATTTATGATACCATGCCAACTTCCAACTTCTTCAGAGTTCATTTGAAATTCTTTAATGTCTTATGGTTTGGCCCTCATAATAATTAAAAATAGCAACAATAAGTATTTTGTTGTAAGTAGAAACAAAATAAAATAAATAAAGCAAGAAAGAAAACAAAAAACAAAAAAAGTGTTTTCAAATTTGAAAACTAATGGCACTAACAGAAAGTTTATAATTTTCCTAAAACTAAAAGCAAAAACAATTAAAAAAATAAAGCAAAAAACAAAAGAAAATAAATAATGCAGAAAACAAAACAAAAAACAACAATAAGTATTTTGTTGTAAGTAGAAACAAAATAAAATAAATAAAGCAAGAAAGAAAACAAAAAAAACAAAAAAAGTGTTTTCAAATTTGAAAACTAATGGCACTAACAGAAAGTTTATAATTTTCCTAAAATTAAAAGCAATAACAATTAAAAAATAAAGCAAAAAACAAAAGAAAATAAGTAATGCAGAAAACAAAAGAAAAAAACTGGAAAATAAATAAATATAGCAACAATAAGTAAAGAAAACAAAAAAGCAAAAAAAATGCCTCCTACTGGGCCCCCACGGCCTGAATACGACATGAAACCCTACTATGGGCCATGATTCAGGCCCGCAGTAGGCCCAGAAGGTCCATCAGGCAAAGCAATAGCAAGTAGGCCCGAAAGCCTGCGGTGGAGAGGAGCTCGAGAGGGGTGCGGCAGTGGGGCTTATAAACCACTGCGCGCCCCTCTCAACTAGCGAGGTGGGACTAAACTTTGGCCCCGAGGCGGGCAGCATAGAGGCCTTTGGTCCCGGTTGGTGGCACCAACCGGGACTAAAGGGGGAGGCATTAGTCCCGGTTGGTGCCACCAACCGGGACCAAAGAAAAAGAGGCCTTTGGTTCCGGTCGGTGGCACCAACCGGGACCAAAGGGTGCATTAGTCCCGCTTGGTGCTACCAACCGGGACTAAAGGGTTTGCTATATAAGCAAACACTTAGCAGTTTCTGGCCAAATCGCCCACTTCTCCCCCGACGCGCCCCTGCTCCTCGTCGTCGTCGTCGCCGCCCGACGCCCCTGCTCCACCTTGCCGTCGCCGCCGCCACCGACGCCGTCAGGCTGCTCGCCTGCGCCGTCGCCGCCGCCCCCTGTGAGCATAGCCTGCTCCCGCGCCCCTCCCGTCCCGCGCCCGTGCGCGGCCGCCGCGCCCCTCCCGTCCCGCGCCCGTGCGCGGCCGCCGTGCTTCCGCCCCTGCCTGCGCGGCCGGCGCGCGCCGCCCCTATCCTGTGCGGCCGCCGCGCCGTCGCCCCTGGCCTGCGCGGCCGCCGCGCGCCGCCCCGCCGCCCCTGCAATTTCCATAGCAATTTTTTGCATTTTTTTGTGTATATGTGTTTGTATGTGTATATATATATATGTGTACATGTTCATAGTATTTTTTTTCATAAGTGTATTTTTTTTGTTCATTGCATTTTTTCATATATATAATGTATATATGTGTGTGGTAGCTATATATATGAAGAATGGATGTGGCTATATATATATATATATATATATATGTATGTATGAATATAATGTTCATAGCATTTTTTTGTTTATATATGTTTTTTCATATATGTATTAATTTTTTTATTTAGGTTGTTAGTAGATATCGATTTTAGGTTAGTGCATTTTAGGTTAGTGTAGAGGAGAAATTTAAAGTAAAATAAGGAAAAGGAAGTAAAGAGGAAGAAGGAAGAAGGAAGAAAGAAGAAGAAAAAGAATGAGAGGAAAAAGGAAAATAAGAAGATGAAGAAGAGGAGAAATAAATAAGAAGAGGAAAAAAGAAGAAAAAGAAGAGGAGAAGAAGAAAGGAATAGAGGAGAAGAAGAAAAAATAGATAAAAATATCTATTTTTTCTTCTTCTCCTCTATTCCTTTCTTCTTCTACTCTTTTTTCTTCTTCTTCTTCTTCCTTCTTCCTTCTTCCTCTTTTCTTCCTTTTCCTTAATTATTTTCCTTTCTCGTCGTTGCCGCGTTGTTATCGATATAACCCCCTCGAGATAACTTCGACATGAGGGGCGGTCGATATATATACCCCCCCTCGGCCCTCTCGCTCGACCAAAACTCTCGAGGACACCCAAACTCTAGAGAGAAAACGATGTTGGTCTCCTACCCCCTCCCGTCGTGCCCCTACCCGACAAATTAACTCTCTCGAGGCCACCCAAATTTACCAAGTTAAAAGAGCGTTGTCGTCAAGGCCACCCCAAACCTTTGAAGCGTTGTTGTGTCGAGGCGACCCCAAACCCTAGAGAAGCAGCGTCGAGGCCACTAACATGATTCCTTATTGTTATTAGCTGGCTAGTTCTACGTTTGCCACTAATATATATATATATATATATATATATATATATATATATCCATCTGTACCATGTTTGAATAATAATTGACATGTTGTAAATATTTGCAGAAACTATGGAGCACTGCCGAGACGAAGAAACAGAAGCGATATTGAGGAACATAATCGCAAATGGAAGGGATGAAGTTGCGTCATTTCTCCTCGACACCGTTGGTCAGCCGGAAGAATGGGGTGAAGAAGAGGGCTATGTTCATGATGGCTTCGGCCCATTAATGCCGGTACAAGAACAGGACTATGTTCATGATGGCTCCGGTGACACAATGGAGGTACAAGAAGGAGACCGTGCTGACTGCTCCGGTGACCGAACCGAGCCCGGCCAGGTATATATATATTAGTTAAGCCCGTGCTGACTAGTTAATTGATGCTTCCATTGTTTTGGTATATGTACACATATTAATTACTCTCGTCTTTCTTCCTTATAATTTCTAGCCCTCCCGATCGAGCACAACTTCGGTAAGGAGACGAGGCCCGAAGAAAAAGTTGAGCTCGGATGAAAAGTTTGAGATCATAGAAATCGCGCCCGACGGTGAATCGATTGAACCCATCCGGACAAGAAAGGCATTTTCTGCTCAATGCGGGGTTCTTGTTAGGGAGAAGATCCCGATCAGCATCCAGCAATGGTATAAGCCTAAGGAGGAAGACCCTGAGGTGTCTTATGTCAATGATATGCAGAAAGAATATCTTTGGACTGAGCTGAAGGCAAATTTCACCCTACCGCCAGAGGAGGATCCGGAGAATCCAGTTAAAGAGGAATTAATCAAGTCTTGTGCTCTTAGGAAGATGGCAACCCTAATGAGGAGGTGGAGGAAAGAGCTGAACCAGTTCGTCAAAAATAAAAAGACACCAGAATTCATCGGCAAATATGAGAAGATCAAAGATCACTGGCCCGCATTTGTGGCCCACAAGACATCGAAAAAGAGTAAGAAGATGTCGGAGACAGACAAGAAAAATGTTGTGAAGAAGACGCTTCACCATCGCACGGGGTCAGGTGGCGATCTGCAAGCCCGGCCTAAGTGGTGCAAGGCTGCGAATGATCTGCTTGAAGAAGGGATCGAACCAGAGACAATGAGATGGCCAGACCGTTGTCGGACTTGGTTCTTCGGGTCTGGCGGAACCTTGGACCCTGTAACAGGGTTTTGCCAGTGGACGGACGAGCAACTGGAAATACCAGTCAAGAACCTTCGACACTATATCGATGCAGCGCAGCGAGGGACATTCCTTCCAAACAGGGAGAAGGACGAGCTCACAATGGCCCTTGGGAATCCTGAGCACCCTGGACGGACACGAGGCACGCCAGGCTCCATTCCGTGGAAGGTTGGTTTTCCGGACGCAGGGGGTTACGAAACCCACGAGAGGAGGAAGAAACTGGAGCAGGACCAACTGCATGCGCTGCACGAAAGGTAATGGGGCTAGAGGATCGAGAAGAGGAACGAGAAGCAGCAGATCGCACCAAACGACCTGCCGAAGCTTCCCCCGAAGCTACCCCGCCATCTCAGCGGAGAAGCAGCGTGGCTTCCACCGAGCTGCTTCAGCCGGAGCATGTCTTGACGGCTCCTGCCAGCTATCCCGTGGATGGTATCACGGAGTCTCAAAATTGCCACATTATGGCGCGATCGATGAATTTGAAGGTCAAGGCGGCTGTTGGCCAAGTTTATCCTAGTGGACCAGGCACAACTTATCATTGCCAGCCGATTCCAAAAGGATATGCTAAGGTGATGGTGGATGAAATAACGGAGGGATTTGAGGACCTCGTGCTTGACCACCCTACCGATGAAGGGGAGACTAGGCTGGGTTCTGCTCTGAAGACTCCATGCCTATGGAAGAAGGAGCTCATCAACCTTCCGAACTGGACGCCTCCGCCTCCTCCTCCTACTCCGGCGAGTCAGGGCACTCCGCCTCCTCCACCGCCTCCTCCTCCGGCAAGTGACGATCAGGGCATGCGTGGTGGCACTCCGCCTCCTTCTCCGACGCATGGCGGCACTCCGCCTCCTTCTCCGCCTGCGCCGGCGCTCCCGAGCAGCCAGCAGCATCCTCCTTCTCCGCCTCGCCAGCAAGGGCGGAAGAGACCCGCCGCCGCCCGGCTGCTCCGGCGCGTCCTACTCCTTCTCGTCTGCCTCGTAAGCAAGCATGAAAGAAGACATACGCCGCAGCCACTCCGTCTGCTCCGGCGTCTAGCAGCACAACCAGAGGCGGGAGGCAATACAAATACGGTCCATCGTCTCTCAAGCCTCTAGAGAAGTTACCATACGAGAGGTCCGAGGAGGAAAATGATATGATTGTGAGGACCCACGTGAAGGAGTTCTTTGAAGGGGTGAAAGCAAAGAGACATCCACCTCCGGAGGAGAAGGTAGATCCGGTGAAAGCAAAGCGCACTATCGATGCCCTGAGGAAACCACCAAAGTCTCCGCCGAGAACCAACTATGAGCGCATTACTGAACAGACATATCTCCAAGCCCAGTGGTCGGGAACTACTATCAGTGCTAAAAGGTCAAAAGAACGAGCAAAGGGGGAAAAATTGCCCAGCTCGGCGAACAAGCACAGCAATCGTGCCCCCCGCTGAATGTGTCTAATGCTCCGGGGACGGTGGCCGGTTATGGCAATCTTGACGATTACCTACCTGACGATGCACTTCCTGATTTCTTGGAGGTGGATGAACACAGATACGAGTACGGGAAGCCTCTCGTCAAAGATGAAAAATCTCTGACAACAATGGTGCGAAGATTCCATAATTGGTACATGGAAACCTGCAGAGAGTCTGAGGGTACGAATGCTTTGTATCTGCATATTATAGAGGAGCACGATCTTGTTGCAAATGATCTGTTGACTGTTCCATTTGATGAGTTATTCGCGTTCTTCAATCAAAAGGCCCTCGATAAACTAATGGTCTTTTTCTACTGTCTGTAAGTACTATTTCTGTCATTAAGTCTCTCTATATAGCTCGGCTCTTTCATTTCATGTATTTATAATTAATTATCCTCAATATATTATGCCGATTGAAGATCGTCGAGTGCAAAAAACAAGAAATTTATGATTTTGGGTTCATTAACACAAATATCATAGATGAATTTCTGGTTAAAAAGGACATCAAAGAGGCCGAGGACAACGTGCTACAATCATTGATAAAAAATCAAAACAAAGATACGATACTCTTTCCTTACAACGGCAAGTGAGTGTTACTGTCGTGTGCATATTCGGTTTCCCTTATTACTCGAGCGAGGTTATAGTAATGTAATTGATGAGTTATGCATGCGTGCGCAGGTACCACTATATTCTTCTGGAGATTAAGCTTGAGCGTGGACTAGTAACCGTCTTAGACTCGAGACGGAAAGATCCCAAATCCTATGCGGACATGACTGAAATGCTCAGCAAGTAAGTTCAATCGATCATTATCGCACCATATCAGCAACTTTTTGTTCATTTCCTGATATCTCAAGTAATAATAATTATTTTCTTTGTCTTGCAGGGTTTGGAAACAGTTCACCGCAGAAGCTCCGGGACTGCCGAAGGAGCTGCGATATACATACCCGAAAGTAAGTACTACTGGCTAGCTAGTTGCGCGCATCTCCCGTTGATTCTATAGCTATACTTTCATCAATGCCATTTATAATGCTTCATTATCAGTTTGATTGACCTCTATTTCTCGTAAAGTGCTTGTGGCAGGAAGAAGGGAATGATTTCTGTGGATACTACGTGTGCGAGTTCATCCACAATGCGACTTTGAAAAACAAGCGGCGCTACTCTCGAAGACAATATGAAGTGCGTAAGCAATAATATTCGCAATTTCATTTTATTACACCATCATTTCTGTTGAGTTTCATTCATATATATGTATTAATTAACCCCCTTCTTCAAATTAGACGTGGCAGATGCGGAATGAACTCCTAGAACCAGATCGCATGAAAGCAATTCAAGAGGAATTGGCGGGATTCTTTCTTGACCACGTCATCAATAAAGCCGGAGAATACCATGTGGAAATTGATTTCAATTGCTAGGGGATTGTAATTATAAGAGATCTTATAGATATTGTACATGCATGTATGTAGCCAGGAGCGTCAGATACATGATATACAAAAACTTGTTGTTCGACCAATCTCTCAGAGAAGGAGAGAGGTCGATCGATCACTTCTCTCGGTATGCATGAACTTCTGTACTGAATGGTTCTCTCGATCACTTATGTATATATAGTAGGTAGAGTCGACCAAGTACGGACATAAGAGAGGACACTTCTCTCTATTAATTAGCTAGCTAACACAATATATGAAACACGTAAATTAACCCCCCAAAACCCCCAATCCCCCCCTTCTTTCAAACAAATAACAAAAACCCCAACCACTGGAATGCTGACGCGTGGATGCTTTTTGGTCCCGGTTGGTGCCACCAACCGGGACCAAAGAACCCCTGACTGGGCTCGGTGCACAGGGCCACGTGGAGGCACATTGGTCCCGGTTCTTGTTTGAACCGGGACTAATGGGTGGAGGTATTAGTAACGGCCCATTAGTCCCGGTTCATGAACCGGGACTAAAGGCCCTTATGAACCGGGACTATTAGGTGTTTTTCTACTAGTGTGGAGCAAGAAGTCCAGAGGTTGAAGAAGCACTACGGTCGTTGGATGGACATCGTACGGCCATTGGAGCTAGAATTGTTCATATTGACTAAGTTGACAAAGCCCTCCGTCCCCGTCAACTTAGTCGGCCCAGAAGTAAGCCTCCCACTATGTTGTGTCCCAGCTAGCAGGGGGAGTATTCATTTTTTTGTGCGTAATAAGGAGGCACTTCCTTGCGTGTGAAGATATAGCTGGTGGGTCCGAGCTGTTAGCGGCGGGAACATTTTTTCGCGAAATACAGAGGCCCTTTCGGTGGGTCCCAGATGTCAGGTGGAGGAATCATTATTTTGCGTGTAATAAGGAGGCATTTCCTTGCGTGTGGCCGTGGACCCAGCGGTCGGCCTCTCCACGTACAGTCCACTTTAGATGCATGTCGGACATTGACCACGTTGACCAAGCCGCGCCGAGAGCAGCAGGGCGGTGGACGATGGCAAAGCCTAGGAAGGGAACGACATGGAGCCAGGGAAGACTCGTCAGTTGTTTCCCACGCGGAGGGGAGTACGGCTGTATGAGGGTTTACTGGTTCCTCTGCATCGCCAGAGAATAACAGCAGGTGTGGGTGAGTAGAGGGATGGCTAGGCCAGCGATGGGAGTACGGTGGGGCAATGTGGCCTACGCGGCAGCACAGCCGACCATGGGAGGAGGGAGCAGGCAGTCCCACCGGCACTTGTTTGAGCGGCTGGAGCAGGAAGAGTAGAGATTGAAGAAGCACGACGACCGTTGGATGGACATCCAACAGTACTGCTTGTGCGTCAACCTTTTTTTAGGAAAGCCTCAAATCTGTAGAAAACAACATACAACCCATCTGCCATTATTTCTAATGATTTACAGCCCATTTGCTAATTCTTAAGGATTTTTTTGGAGCCCATATTCTTTTTGTTAGCATTACAACCCATATTGTGGGCACGATTAAAAAATTATACGAAATTTTGCATATTTCGGTGCGGTCCGAACTATTTTTAATCCCGAAATTTCGAGTCACATTCAAACTGATTTTAAAAATAAATGTATATCAATATAAAATACAACAAATTGTCTACACATAAAAATCAATGCAATTTAAAATCTCGAAAGGAAAAAAAAGAAATTTGAAACTAATTGCTGGTTTGATTTGTTTTAAAAATGTACAACCCATTTCTCATTACTGATAGGCCATTTTCTCGGCCAGCCGAATGAAGCTCTCCTTGTCTTGAAAGATTTTCAGCCCAGCAGGACTGACAAATCGACTTACTTGACAAATCACAAAAAAACTAGGCTAGCCATTTTCAGAAAGAAAAAAAACTACTGGGCTGGTCTGTGGTAAACATAAAAGAAAAGGCTGTCTAGACAGGCCAGAGTGTCCCGCACAGCCCAATTGACACCCTGCTTCCGTCTCAAAAACAAATTAGGTAAATGCCATTCCAATTATGGCGATTCATAAAAATGCCACTGCAATTTCCAAACTTTGAAAAGTGGCACTGCAATTTTTGCAAACTTTGAAAATTGCTAGTGCAATTTGCAAACTTTGAAAAACGCCACTCCAGACTTTGAAAAATGCCACTGGAAATGGCATTTTTCAAAGTTTTGAAATTGCAGTGGCATTTCTCGAAATCACCAGATTTGGAGTGGCATTTATCAAATTAACCCAAAACAAAAATAACTGGGCGAGCTGTTGGGTCCCTGGTGTCAGCCGCTTGTTGTGCAATTCTCTCGTTTATTGACTACGTTGACAATGGCATGGGACCCAGATGTCAGAAATCCAGTAGGAGGAGCCATTTTTTTATTGGCTTGAAACAAGGAGGCACTTGCTTGCGTACTTCCATGACCTTCGTGGGTCCCTGCTATCATCCTCTCCTCGTACAATCATCTCTTGATTGTGTACGTGTCAACCTGGTTGGCCCACAAGTCAGCCTCTAAACCTGTGGTGGACAAATACAACCCATTTAAAAAAATAACATCCCATTCCATACGTTCAAATGGAAAGTTCAACATTCCGAGCAAAGTAACAGGTCTGATCCAGATATAGAGTACTGAACTTCCACGTTGACAACCATCATAGCCAAGTTAACTATCTACTCCCACTAATACTCTAGTAGTGTACAAGTACTAACTTACTCTTAGTTAACGAGACGATGCCGACCGCCATCTGCGGTACACACTGGACACCGGCACCGGCGTCCTCCACCTTGCCTCGGACTTGCCAGAGGTGCGATAGGGCACGTTGCTCGCGCGCATTGGCCCTTTCCATGCCAGCGTGGTGCACCGAAGCTTCGTATTCTAAGCGGGAAACCCACTTGAAGAGCTGGTAGTAAAATTAGGCGTCGCAAACGCGTGCGTGCCCGACAGCCTCCAGGCCTATTTGCCGAGCACCGGCCTCCATGTAGTCGGCCCAGTTGGGGGTGCTCTGCTCGGGACTCAGAGCGTTGGTGCGCTGCTGCTCCATGTCCCGCTGGAGGTGCAAATCGGCGATACACTGCTCCTCCGTCAGGCGGTCGCGCTGCAACAACTCCTCATACTCCGCATTGCCATCTAAAGACCGATTGAATGCCTCCTCCCTCCGTCTGCCTTCCGGTGAAAAACCGAACACTAGTTCCGGCGGTGACCGCCTCTGGCGTCGCCTATCACGGACGGGCGGGGGCATGGCGGACATGGCGAGAGCGAGGATAAGTGGCGAGTGACATCCGGCCAGTGGGGGCTTATGAGGATAGGGTGAGTTGGGTGATGGTGCCACCAGAGAAGGCCGAGAAACAATAATTATAGGCGGAAGGGGACGAGGATCTCTTGCCGTGGCCAAGCCTACCTATGAGTCACTGACACATGGGTCCCATAGAGCATGGGGCCCACCTGTCATTGACTCAATGGAAGGGTATGGCAGGGACTACAAAGTCAGAGGATCCACGTACGGTGGAAGGTAGGCGAACCAGTGTGTCGCGGGAAACGCGACGGTCATCGCGGTCAACAAATTCAATGCATAAGCAGGTTGGTGAGATTTTTGAATTAAGCCCTGAATAGTCTGCACATTCCTCTTTTATCTCCATGGTTTCCAACTATGCCCCACATTAAGTGAGCCACTGTCCAACTAATTGCACGCAGAATTTACTCAATCTGCTCGTAACTATGCGTGCATGCAGTGAGACAGGGAGCAGTGCGTGCATGCGGAGCGGGATTTGAGGCAACAACACGCATGCGAGCCAGGAGAGTCAATCGGTTGCATGGAAATAATAGCTACCCAGCAACGCGATACGTGCAAACGCAAGGGCAAATTTGTCCAGAAAAAGAGACTGAGCCTTCCCTTGGTATGCGCACTCGACCTTAGGCGCAGAGAAAAAAGGACCGGAGGGAGTAGTACATGCGTGATCCGCTATTTATTTGTGTAAGATTGAGTAGGTGGTTTTTTGAATTGAGCCCTGCAAACCGGAAAGGAGGTAGTACGTGCGTGATCCGCTATTTATCCGTGTAGGATCGAGTAGGTCGGATAGTGTACATGTAGGATCGAGTAGGTCGGATGGTGTAAGTGTACGATCGCATTAGCTGATGAACGTTCGCTGGGAGATAAGGCATTTGCAAACATTTTTGCTGGCAGATTCTTCAGATTCGCATGGCATTTTCTTTAGAGTAGCTTGTCAGTTTCTTCAGAGGTAGGCATTTTTATTCAAAAAACTGCCACTTCGAATTTTGCGTCGCAATTAAAACTGCCAGGAGCGCATTAGTAGGCTAGCTAGTGATCGATTAGTAACTTGTAAACACTGAGCGAACAGAAATAAGGAACTGTTAGTAACTTGTAAACACTAAGAACACAGAAATAAGGATCATGTTGTGCACAACAGTAAGATCCGGTCCGTTTGAAATGTTCACACAAGACTCACAGGCCTGACATTGTAATATGTTCACATTAGTAGCCCAAATTCAAAACCAACTACTATGATTCCCATACATAAGATCATCATTTTAATGCATCTCAATGATTCAAAGATCATATACAAATATGTAGCTCCAAAATCAAAGATCTAGAAAAAACATTTGTTCTTCCTACAAACATGGATGCTTCTCTCGGCCAACATTCAGTACAGAGTGAAAGATAAATTTGTTTGTGAAGTCTACAATTCCTCTTGCAAATGTAAGTGGTTTCACCAACAACTGGAACCATGATAATGAACCACACATGATGGAGGAACATCTACTGCAATGTGATTTGGTGTTCTCTCGATCACACGGCGAGACTATTTTTGGAATACAAACTTTCACTTAGGCAAAATGATGCCCATTGTAAATAGTACTGTACTACTTTTCTGCAATCCATGAAGTGACTATCCAATCTTTCTGTGTCTATTTTCAAATAGCACTGCATGCAGTGACTATACTATTCTCTTGTGCAGTTCAACCAAAATTGCGGTCACTTTGTTTGTTTGCCAGATAGCAACAGGAAAGCTTCTCTATCTGCAGAAATATCAAGCAGCTAGTAAACATATACCCCACCCTGTATTTTCGGTTTAAACACATCTCTTCCGCTTAGCATCTATCATGTTTTGCACTGGACAATTTGATATAGTCATGTTTTGCCCTGGATAATTTCATAATGAATTGATTTTCTTGTTCAGAGCAGAAATCTAGCGCCTATTCTTCATCAGACCAAGGATATCGATGTTCGCCCTTATGGAAGAGGTGAAATCGATACAACTGAAATTGAGCATCCAATCATTGAATCTTGTCCTGCACCTGCAATGTAGGTCCACCCTGCCAATAAATTCACATGCAAACCACTAGTATTACTATCTAATGACAGTACAAAAAGAGTAGCAAGATAGTAGCAAACCATGTACCTTCGTAATGAACAACTCATAGTGCCACCAATTAGATATAAAGGTTTGGAAGAAAACATGCTCCTAATGTTAAACCATTTGGACTTTTTGTGCAGTTCAACTAAAATCGAGCATCCCTGTTTGCATAGAAATTGAAAGTCTGATTACTATAAAAGTGGCACTAGTTGAAGCATAGACTCACAAATATAAGCATTCCAATTTCTTAATGGGAAAAGTTAGCAAGACTGTTTCTAACCACCTGTTTGAAGGAATAAATAAGGCAACAACGGCTGATGTCAGGAAGGCATACATAGTTTTTTCTAAAAAATTGAGCCATTCCTGACCTTTCCTCTTGTTTTAAGCATATTTTCTGTAGCTCAACTAAAATAAAATGCCATCACCGCCTGGACAATTCAGTGACACTGTACAAAAGGAAATGACTTAACATTACATCATGATGTCAGGTGTGTAGTCGACAGGCATTAGAGACAAACATACATACCTCCTCCAATAACATAATGAACATTAATTTTAACAAAGGTGTGACTAGCTTTATCGGGATAATTTGAGTGAACTCTACACCCTCTATTCCTTAATATAAGACATTTTTGCAGTTCAATTTTAAGTACCTAATCATCTAGTATTTAGAAAAACATGTAGTAATTTTCTTGAGCACCTATCTAGGAAAGCCTTCCACACTTTATATATGTCCATACGCTAATGCAACACCATTCGAATAGTACAAATACACTGATCTAGTGGCTAGTGCAATAGTAGAGTAGTTATTTTATTACATGGTACAGTGTAATGGTTTTACTGAACAGATTTCCATAAGCTCTAGCACTGGAAGATTTCTATAAGAATTAGCAATACAAAATGTAAAGGTAACAAGTTTCAGGATTGGTATACTAGCTGTGCAAGAGCATTAAACCAAATACAAAAGTCTGAAGGTAACTAGCATTATTAACTAATGACAGTATAAAAAAATTGCAAACCATGTACCTTCAAGGTAAATATCATTTCGAACTCGAGGGGACCTAAAAATTGCTATCCCAATCTTGATAATCAGTCAAACATAAAAACTTGATCGAATAAATCAAGAGAATAGCCGGAGAAGGAGGTGCCCACTCTTGACCTTTCCTCTTGACATTGTACAAAAAAGTTGACTTATCTCATGAAAGTGAGGTATGTAATCTATAAGCATTAACAATGCAAAAATCTGAAGGTAGTAACAAGATTCATCGTTGGTATACTGGCTGTGCAACAACATTAGAATGCCTTATCTGAAAAATCTTTAATACATCCACAATCAACAGCTAACCCTGAAATAATCAAGTGACATTAAATGGCATTGCTTAAATTTATCGGTGGCATTAGACTGAGTGCGGCATTAGCTAAATGTGGCATCACTTTAGCAGTATCATTGCTTGACTTGACCGCTCGCGTTATACTAACAGCAAAAAAGTGGCAATAAGAGCATGGGAGGCCCATTCAAAGAGTGGGCGCACCAGTACGATGTACCTCCACATACGCATAGAGTGGTGAGGGAGGTATGGTTGCCCAGAGCAACAAATATCCAAACAACATATGCGGATTATGTCCCATTTTTGTTCTCTTTAGCCACCTTTTTCCTATGTGAGGACAACAAACCGATTGACCTGGTCATTCTCTATTACGCGGTCATTCCTTTCTACCCTTCTTCAACCAAGAGGCACGATACTCGTTCCTTAGCTACTGATTTCCCCATTTTCAACCTAGATGCGGGTTTGATGCCTACTCTCTTGGATAGTACAATCTCCCTTCCTTTCCTTATTCAACCCAGACATGGATTAGTCTGCATGAAGTAGGATTTCCTTTAATAGTGCAAATTAAGGTTTTCGTCTGCATGACCAGAAGAGCAGAGGATAGCAAATTGGGAAGATGACGGAGTGGAAAAAGATCCACATGTAGCGACGTGGCAGATGGGGCAATAGAACAAGGGTATGGTCCGAAAAGAGGTAGCATACCTGAGGGTAAGCAAGAAGTGGCTTTGCTCGTGGTCGTCGTCCTCCGCACACACTACGGTAGCGAGCTCAGGGACGGAGGCCATCCCGCATGGGTGCTAGGTCTAAGAGGACGGCCTTGTCATTAGTGAGTGACCCTGCTTGCCGACGACGAGTGTGTCAATGTTGCACATCCTTTTCTTCCCCGGCGGATCTATGACCACCGATGAGGAGGGAGAGAGAGGTCGTCTTTTTTAGATGTGGAGATTGGGTGATAGTGTGAGAAGCAAGTGGGCAGCCTTTAGCAAGAAAGCGCTGAAGCTCCAGCCTATATATCTTTTTTATACTACTAGTACTAGAGGTGGAGTAGTGGTAGAGTAGTTTATATTTTCTCTGCATACAGTACCAGTTAGTCGTGCTTCAAAACTGAACGACACGCCATTAAAAAAATAAAGTCGAGAAATAATGCGGCACTTCGGGACAATGCAGCCAGATCGCATTTTGCACGAGAAATGACACACCATGTTTCGTTGACATGTGGTCCCGTTCCAACATGTCAGTGAGACGACGGTTAGTACTTTTGTACAATTTCCGAATGGACGTCTATGTAGGCTGGGGCACCTCTTTGTGTACCGTGGCAACCGTCCACCGCCTCTTCGCCTTCCCCTCTCTATTTGGTATTGCTATTGCACGCTCTTCCTCCATCCTCCATTTGCCTTCACCCTTCCTTCTGCCGTTGTTTGATCGTCTTCTCCATGGAGGGAACAAGCCAGAAACGACCCCGTTATTCTTGCCCTGATCTGAAAGATGACGTGGTGGAGGAACTCATTGATTGGTGCGACATCATCACCTTGGCTAGCATGGCAGGTTCGTTCAAGACCATTCTCGACTCAACTAATAACATCATTACAAGGAACCCAAGGGTCCAGGAGTGGTTTAATCTCCCTTATCTTCTTCGCTATAAGGTTGTTCGCATGGGTGCGAACGACGGAAGCCTCACCTTGTGCAAGTTGATGCCCCTTGATAATGATACGTGTGATCTCAAGATGCCATCGCTTAAGGGTAAGGCCTGGGCTGGCGGAAATGGAGATTGGGTTGTTTATATTGGGTACAATTGCGAGTGGGAACTTGGGAATGTGTAGACTCGTCAGCGGATTCCACTTCCAAAAATCTCAGAGTGCCCTGAGGTTGAGCACACAGATAATCTACGTTCATTCAAATACGATCATGGTGGCTGTCGTCTACGGAAGATAGAAATTTGTCGAGTTCCTAAACGCTCTTGGAATTACAAGAACTATGAAGTTGTTTCTATCTTCGACAAGCTTGTTGTCATCGCTACTGATTCCATGGCTCGTCCATGGATATTGCTCAAAAATCAATTTCTGTACACGGATGAGTATTGTGATGCAATTGCATATGAACATCTTGTGTTTGCTACCACCACTTGTGGCACTATTTTTGCATGGCATCCTCGTGGTTTCGGTACGTTTGTCTTCCACCATAATTATAATTGTTTCATCCACATGCTTTACTAATTAACCTTCTTGTGTTTCCAAGGTCCTGTGAACATACCACCACCTATACTTGAAAAAATTTATAACCAAGGGGGAGATGACGACGATGATGATCACGAGCATGAGGACGAGCAGAACTTATATACTCAGTGGCGCCTGGAAACTAATTCTAATGGATCACCTCTTCTTGTCTGTATACAGTGCACCGAGATTGTTACTACTGAGGGAGCACATGTTGTCTCCCATGGTTGCCCTCTCCGGACCTATTCCAACACCTGTTGCAGGGTATTCGGGATGGATACTAGTGTGTTAGCACCAAAGCCTTCTCCCTGGTTCAGTATTGATAGTCTTGGTGAAAACTCGCTCTTCCTTGGACCAAACTATCCAATGATGGTGAAAGGCGATCCAGCTGCTGTTGACACAACATTACTACCATTTATGAGAAGCAACTGTATCTATACCTTGGACATTGCGGGTGGTTCCCTACCCTGGTCCTGATATATGCTGCTTCAGCCTGGATGATCAGTCCTGCGTTTCTCTCGATATTGACAATAGCTGGCCCTTCCCAGAGCACCTATGGTTCAAAGCAAGCATTTCCAACACCGAGGATTGGTTGAGATGAAGTTCATTTCATTGCTTGTTATTTGTTGTGTGATGAAAACTTTAGTATTTGTAGAATGTTTTGTTGGAAATAATCTATAATCCAACATGTATCCTCGTTGTCGTTGTGTGTTGATAACTTGTTGTATGTAATGAATGGTACATTTGCAAATGCATGTCATAAACTTAATTTATGAATTTTCAAGTCACTTCTTGGACTGTGAGTACCGTGGTAGTATAGCCAACATCCGGTTAGTATATGAAGTTGCCACATCACATAGAGCCAACCTAATATTGGAGTATGCTAGCCCTCCACCAGTGCGCCGCTTCAAATGGCGGACAAAGTGAGAGGTCACGTCACCTTGTGTCCAGATCTGAGATGCCACATGTACCAGATGAATGACTCCAAGTTCAACCACCGTGATGCTAGGTGCAAGCCGAGGAACACTATTGGAGAGACCCCCCCTCATAATTTTCCTATATGGGTCGTTTAATTCATAGGATAGAATGTTATAGGATTTTTTTATATGTAATCATGTTTTAATTGGCAATCTAGCATCCACTCCAACTTTTGTTTCACTTCCTTTGTTCCTACGAAGAGAGTACTTGCTCTAAATGATGTGCCGCTGCAAGAGCCACATATATTAATTAACCATGCTCTAAAAAGGTGGACCAACTCTGGATATAGTAGTACTATACTAGGTTAGTAGGTGACCTTGCGCTTGGCTCTTCTCCTCTTCTGGAAGTCGAACAATAATGATGGTACTACAGTAGTACTTCTAGCAATCTGACACCAAATGAACTACTCCACGTCCACCGCTTGTAAGCAGAAGTTTCTCCTTGTGCTGCGAGCCACCGCACACGCTTTGGTGAGGGAGAATGCGTAGTAAGCAAGCTTCTCATCGAGTTGACGGGACACATCAAAGTTATTTTGTAGTCTCTTCAAAAAGGGTCGACCATGTCCATGGCTACCATCTCGTGCTCTGTCATTGAGTACATGCACTATTCACGTGCCA
This sequence comes from Triticum aestivum, assembly GCF_018294505.1. Classification (NCBI taxonomy): domain Eukaryota; kingdom Viridiplantae; phylum Streptophyta; class Magnoliopsida; order Poales; family Poaceae; genus Triticum; species Triticum aestivum. Next base: position 206,827,603 of record NC_057810.1, on the reverse strand, counting down.
TCGAGGAGAAAAAAATATTGTGTAGTACTAGGTGCCATCGAAGTGCACGAGTCACTTACGCACTGCATATCTCCATTTTCTTGCATGACACATGCACCTTGATGCTAGATGTCTCGCGTGTCAGCAAAAGGATGAACAAAGCTCATGTCTTAAACGAAAGAGTGGAAGAACATAGATTCCCAACAAGTGCACTAGTCTCATCTCTAGCCTCTCTGCTAGCTAAAAGTGCTAGAACATCTACTAAATTGCGCTCTATCAATATATAGATGTGCTCTACACAATAAAATTTTAAGTTAGCACAACTAGTCTAATCCGATAGCACAACCAAAGATTTGGTCGAGTTCTTCCTCCTTTTGCCGACACGTGGGACATTCAGCATCCAGGTCGTGTCATGCAAGAAAATGGAGTGGTAGTTGAAGCCACATGATGTGCATCTTGGGTTAAACTGTAAATAGAATCTTACTACTCTTGAGTAACTCCAAAAACAGCCACCGAAGATCTTTATTGGATTTGTTTTTCATCACCAGCACGTCGAGGTGAAAGATGTGCAGGTTCAGTGGGTCCTCTTGCGTTTTCACTGACATGTGGGACCGCATATGAGCAAACAGATGATGGGCTCCGTGCGTCTGCTGGCTGGCTGAGAACAGAGATAGAGGAGGGTTGAGCACAGACTCCAGGAAATTTGTTCTATGTAACCAGCACCTCGATATAGGCTCGATGTAGTGGGGTGGCATGGGCTATAACTAGCATTCATGTCTAGCAGTACGGCACACGCCACCCACAAGAGTCCCATCCAACACCAATTTTCTTGGAGTCCGTGCTACAACCATCTCTTCTCCCTCCTGTTTTCTCAGCCATCGCGCGGTGGGCAGGGTGGGGGTTTGCCGATAGTCGGTTTGCTCAACTGCGGTCCCACTTGTAAGTGAAAATGCAACACAGCACACATTCCCCCTTGAGCGGCGTGCCGGACCAACCGTGTGGTGTGCAACACGAACACGACATGCTTTTCCTTTTGAACTTGTAACTTGTAAAATTTGGTTCTACTCCATGGCGCGACCGATAGATAGAAATAACGATTTTCCCTAGAGTAATGAGAAGTTTGGTTCTGGCACGGTTCATGCATGGAGTATGTACGAAAATTATGAAGTTGATGCAAAAGGTAAGATAATTACTAGTAGTACCATATACTACTACATGGATTTGACGGAAAGATAAAGATACATACGGAACCATCAACGACATCCTCACGCCCTAGTGCGTCGGGTCACCAACCAACATGTGAGGAGCGTGCTTCTGAACAATACCGTCCAAGGTTGCCCTGCGGTCCAAGAAGGCCAGCGTCCTATCATACTCTTCTTGCATGTAGTAGTCCTTAGTCCTTGTGGACGATTTGCGCGTAGACGTGGGTGATTATGTTGATTGTGTCTTGCTGTGCCAGGCGCTGTGCGGCGAGCGCGACCTCGAGGTGGACATTCTCTGGCGCGACGGCGGGCTGTCGCAGGGCTACCAGTGCATGGAAGAGGTTGTCACCATAGAGGCCGTTGAGGGTGGCGGGTATCACAGAGCCTGGGCGCGTGGCTGGAGGCGTACGTCAAGGTCGTCTGTGAGCTTCTTGACAATGGTGAACTTGTCAAGGAAGCCGACGAGGACCACGTCAAACAAGGAGACGAAGTTGTCGTCCAAGCAGCCCCTCGCCCTGGAGTCCTCAAGCACTACCTGCAGACGTTACTCGGTGTCAGGCTACAGGTCGGTGTCGTGGACCATCTGGCACAGCCGGCTGATGCTCGCGCTCATCGCCTCCATGGGTCTAGCTTCTAGTCAACTGATCTTGCGATTGGAGTGATCGCTCTTGCCCTTGGTTAGGGTGCGTAGGTGCGTAGGATTTCGTAGTAGATTGGACTGACGGGGAGACTGTAGACTACGTTGAATTCACGTGCGTGTTGTCCATGTACTCCTCGGCCCTCTGCTGCACCTGCCTTTGGCTGTATGATAGGTGGGCCAGCCACCCGTTAGGCCCATGTGTCATACACCCAAAAGCAGGTGTAGTAATTCAATGAAGCTGCGCCCCCCTCCGTGGCGGTGCAGTATAGTCATCTCAGCGGACCTCTAGTTGGGGCCAAATGAGAGAACTTTGATGTTTACTGGTTTATTGGTTCCCTTTGCATTTTGCGCCAAGTTTTGATCTTTTATTTAACTAATAAAATGTTAATGCATGTAACCAAAAGTGTTGTGTAAGTCACCTTACGAAAACCAAATAATCCCAAAACACTTAGGCACAGTACATTAACTCCCTCCTAGTTTCTTATTTTGTGACATATCAACCAATGAGAGATGTGGGCCGTGCATGCTTTCAATCACTTGAGACTACCAACCATGACATGCAATGGTTAGTTCATTGCACGTAATCTTATTAATTAGCAAAAAGAAATTAAGTTCTCTCGCCAATAGGAATAAAACAATACACCATGATTTATTTACAGAGGGGGTAGTACATTTTTTGCCACATGCATTACTAGATATTGCTAGTCAAATACTAAAATCCAGATGTACGTGGTAGTACTACTAAATCCAGATGGTGGTCCTAGTACTAGTAGTAGTACTACCAATGTAGTAGCACTGTACTACCCGTAGGTCAAATTATTACGTGTTGCTCCTCACAGTGAAGTGACAAGACCCTGCGCCGGAGATGACACCTGAGTATAGGCGCCATGTTCGGCATACCATAGTCAGCCTCACTATCTGTAGTCACTATCATCATGCCTATAGAGCTACCCTGCTTACAACTAGCCGTGTTCGACATAATTTCCCGTGCGTAGATGCCCGTGCATTGCATGGAACACCAATATTGTGGGTGGACAACACCGGCAGCGGCCATTGCGCCAGATTTTTCCATGGCCTTCTAGATGTGGTGGGAGGAGATAAGGCTGATTGTGAGAGACAAGGAGTTGTTTGTAAATAGGGAACAAGTGCGGGCATCATTTTGCAAAATTGGAGAAGTTTGGTTTGTATGCATCAGATCTAGATCCGACGGCTATTGGTGAAAGATGGCAGGCACAACATCATCACCAACTCAGGACCTCTTTGATTCGCAGGATTTTGAAAACGCGGGAATAGGACACGGCAATATTACAAGTTTCAAACTGATATTAGAAATGTTAGGAGTAATGTTGCACCTACGAAGAGGGAATTACTAGGAAGTTTACGTAAGAACTTTTGTTACTTTGGGTGGATGCAGCATTATCGTAAAAATTAAAATCCACTGCCCTGACACGTCACTAATGGGCAAAAGAGTTTTCAAGTCTCTGGCCACTTGATGTTTCAAAAACAAATTCAGCTTCTGCGGAGACTTTGTCATTTAGGCTTAGATGCTTGCGGTGATCAGCACGCCATTCATTGTTGCGCCAGAGAACGCCAAACCTCATGACCTTGAGCACACTTTCCTCGAGAACAAAGAACCTGGCCAATTTAATCTCAGATGTTCTGCCTCGATAGTCGATCAAACCAATTTTTGTAAGATGGAGATCAAGGCATTCGATGAGATTGTTATAGTGCAGCAAATTTTTCACTTTCGGATCTTTTTTTATCTGCAAAAGAAGAGAACATATTAGAGCAGCTGGCTGTACAAGATTGTCGTGTCATCAAGAGGCATCGATATCATTCGCTCATACGATAGGGTTGGCTGGCTAGTGATATTTTTTCACACACACACTCTCTCTCTTTCTGTTTCCTCTCATTTACCTAGGAGCATGTGAAGAGCTTGGGTATTTGTTGCCTTCCACTATGTGGCCGATGCCATATTTCTCAAAAGTATGCCACATAATATGTATCGATGTCAAATCAAAAGATTTTGGCACCACTCTCACGATGTGAGAGAGTTGGCACCGGTGTGCACACAGACCCACATGTATAAACAATTCAATCAAACCAACTACACCAGCTTCTCACTCTCCCAAACAAGTGCTTTTTATTGCCTCAGTCCTATCTCTCTCACACGCAAGTGTTTTTTCATTGCGTGAGTTAATTCGGCATCGGAACAAAGTAGGTGATCCAGATTGGGGCACAAGGTGAGCAATGGAGGGGCATCGATGCCAAATGCATCATAAGTTAATTTGGCACGTGTTTTGGCCTACATAGTGGAGGTCCTACTGGGTGTGCACGAGTGCATCCTTTTGTGCATGCTGCCGCGCAGTGGTGAATTGTGCACGAGTGCTTCCTTCGGGCGGAAGAAGTGTGTCCTCAATGTGCCCTCAATTTACTAGCGTGCGGGGTGCTACCCCGAGTGGTTTCAACTTTGTTTACTTCACCGCGTGTCAGACGGGCCTCTAGTTTACTTATTTTCACCCACTGCCAAATGGGCCATCACACGAAGATAGAGAACACGAGCTGACAAGGCAGCATGTGGATTGGTTGACCGGTCAACTAAACAATATACAAAGCTATATGCTGACACAGTGAGCGTATAATCCGTCGGTATAGAGAGTTTGAGTGAGAGGGGAGGCCCGTGAGAGATAGCAGAGAGAGAGAGAGAGAAAGAGCTACTCCCTCCATTTGATAATGTAGTGCAAACATTTTTTTTAAATTCAAACTTTTGAAACTTTGGCCATGTTTATAAAGAAATTACTTATATCTACAATATCAAAGATAAATGATAGTATGAAGTAAGCACATGTTGTGATGAATCTAATGATTGTTCCAGATGTAAATGCTTTTCTCCACATATACCTGGTCAAACTTTTCTAAGGTTTGACTTTTCAAAACATCCATATGCTGATGGACGTGAGAGAGTCCCTAACTAGAGAGAGAGAGAGTTAAATATAAAGAGTGAGTAAAAAAGTGTGTGTGCGTGTGTGAAAGAGACATGGACAACAGACGATAAAAGTAGAGAAAAAGTGTGTGTGTCTTATGCAAACATATCACACATGCATCTTCGACAACGGAAGCAAGGTGAGGAGATAGTGTGTGGTTGTTTGCAACCGAGAGAGAAAGACCCCTAGCACGTGGCCAAGAGGGGTCTGACAAACAAGGGAGAGAGGTCGAGAGACACGAACGGAGAAAATGCAGACATGGGGAGGAGAGAGTGTATGTTTATCATAGAGAGATCCCCTAGAGATCGTGATGGGACTACAAGGGTGGGAGATCGAGTGACAAGGTGTGCGCGTGATAGAAGATACCCCGAGAGATATCGAGATAGACGTATGGATGGAAGGAGAGAATATGTGTGTTCCTGATGGCTAGTGAGATATAATCATACTTAGGAGGGGGAGTGCTTGCGCCTATGATGGAGTGAGGGATTCTGGTACTTAGGGGGTGTGTGTCACATAGAGAGAGAACAAGGGCAGAGAGTGTTGGATGGGTCTATATGTAGCGCGAGCGAGACATGTGTATGTGTGAACCGGGGAGATATAAAGTTTGAGAGAGATAGAGGAGCCCCGATAAGGCTGAGTGGTGCGTGAGATAGCTGAGAGGGGGAAAGAGATATTCTGTCCGCTCGATAATGCAGTGCATGTAAAATTTTTAGAAGTCAAACTTTGGAAACTTTTATCAGGTTTACGCAAATGTTATTTATATCTACAATACCAAAGATACATCATACGAAACTACATCTCATGGTGAATCTAATGGTATATGTTTGCCGTTCTAGATGTAAATGTTTTTCTCCACGTACATGGTCAAACTTTGTGATGTTTGACTTTTCAATAAATCTATATGCTATGGACCGAAGAGAGTGCCTAAGTCGAGAGAGAAGTGCGTGTGAATGAGAATGAGTGAGTGTGCAAAAAGAGTATGTGTGTGAAAGATAAAGTGACAACAAATGATAAATTAGAGAGAGTGTGTGTTTTTCGTTTCTTATGCAAACATATCACGCATACATCTTCGAGATAGAAAAGCGAGGCGAGGAGATATACGAAGATAGCTAATGCATGATTGTTTGCAACGGAGAGATACACCCCTATAGCACATGTCCAATAGAGGTCTGGCCAATAAGGAACAAAGTTTGAGAGGGACACATGGAGAACATGGACACATGGGGAGGAAGAGAGGTGTGTTTGTGATAGAGAGAACCCCTCGAGATCCTGAGGGAACTATATGGGTGGGAGATCGAGGGAGGTGCGTGCACGATAGAAAGATGCCCCGAGAGAAATCGAGATAGACCATGCACATGTTTGTGATGGAGACTAAGATTAGCTAGTCATATACATATAGGGGGGACTGCATGTGCCTACAATTGAGTGAGAGACCATCATACTTGGCTAGCTAGGCATCAGATTGTGTGTGTGTGCGTGTGAGATGCAGAGAGAACAAGGGAGAGAGATAGAGTTTTAGATGGGTCTATCGAGTGCGAGTGAGATATGCATGTGTATGTGTGACCTAGGTCGATGGAGAGTTTGAGAGAGAGGGAAGAGCTCCGAGACAACAGAGTGGTGCATGAGAGAGTTACGGGCAACGAGCCAAGGAATTTGTGCGCGTACAATGAGTGCACCCAAGATATCTAGCTTGGACTATAGAATCATACATAGTATGCGAGAGGGACCTATAGATGGAGTATATATGCATGCGAACTACAAAGACCCCCCCCCCCCACACACACAGAGAGAGAGAGAGAGAGATGGAGAGAAAGGGAGAGGGACCAACAAGGTTTGTGTGTTGGATGCGTGTGACAGAATTGAAGATTGTCACAGAGAGAGAGAGAGAGAAAGAGAGAGAGAGAGAGCAGGAGTCCGAGAGAGGGGGAGGTCGCGTTTTATGGATCAAAGACTGATATAAACCATGTTTTGATATAAACTTGCATTCAAATATTTAAATTTGAGAACATGTTGTCTGCAATCCACACATGAACGGAGATATGCCTATATCAAACAAGTTCATTAATTTGACTTTCAACATGTTCATGGAGTACTATAATATTGTACAACATGCTACTCGATTGAGGTGTTCAATTTTGGATTTAGTTCACTATTTTGACCTGGTGAACAAGCTATTTCATTGAATCGAGATATTTCATTTTGGGTTTGATTCCCGTTTTTGAGTGGGTCAACTATTTGTCATATAGTAAATCCCTAGCAACAAGCATGTAAAAACACATTACTCCTGAGCATCATCTCTCCATCTAAAAAAGAAGTGGCAAGCTAATATTTCAAAATTTGATTCGAATTGACTTGGTAAGGTAGACGTGGATGCTCGTTCTCCCAAAATTTAAATGAACCGTTAAACACCCTCTTCTCGGTGGAATTCGCCCGAGCAAATAAATGGGAGACGCGAAATTACCGGCCTATGTGGGACACACATCAATTGGCCTGTTGTACATAGAGGGTAGGTTTGTAACTTCATCCAAGCGCGCCTTCTACTAGGCCGAAATGACATGTGCCGAATAATTCATAAATCATGGTCGGCAAAACACCCTCTCCTCGCCCGAAATAGCTCGTGCCCACTATTTCAAAACACGCTCTCCTCGCCCGAAATCGCTCGCGCCCACAATATTTCAAAACACGCCCTCCTCGCCCGAAATCGCTCGTGCCCACTATTTGGGGAGAAGCAAAGTTACTCTACTATCCCCGACCCTTAGTACACAGACCCAAGTCGAGAAGCCTAAAGGAAGGGGTAGAACTGTAACTCCCCCCACATTTCAGACAAATGTGTTTGTAAGACATGGTTCCACTCCCCTCCTAATTCCCTCCCCATTCATACCTCGTGGGCGCCAAATCACCTTCTCCTCGGAAGCTCCCTTTTCCCGAGGCACGAAACCTCAGCCCCTCCTTCATGGCGCCCCCCACCGCACCAAATTCATAGCCGCCCTCCTCCCTAATGCCAGAGATGCTGCCCATTTTCCGTCATGCACTGGGTCATGTGCCTCTTACTCCGTGCTGTTGGAGCTGCCTCGACGACAGCCACGTGAACCATACCGGAGCCGATTCACCCCCGCCATTGTTCATGACGCCGAGGCGGCTCCAACTTCGGATCTGTCCAGAGCCCTAGCGCTACTTCCCCATAGCCATCGACAGTCGCGACATCTCTGCTTCCCTGCTGCCGGTCGCAATGCAACTGCGCCGGCCTCACCAACTCGGCAGCTAGAGCTGCCTATTTCACCGTGCCGTCAGATAGGTCGCACCCTCATCTCAAATTACTTTATTTAGGCATCAGTTGTCTGAATTTTTATTCTGGGCCAATCGATTCCCAACAGGAAGCAGCACCCCTCGAGGCGGCGGAGCTCCTAGGCTGCCGGTTGGTTGGTGTCTAATGTAAGGGTGCGGGGGTGCAAGTTCGCCGCGGAAGCAGCGCTTAGATGGCTATCTTAGAGTTGCGTGGGTTGAAGGTACTACTGCCGCCGGATGTGGATGACAGCGACTCTTTGTGGATTGGCACGGGGGGGGGGGGCAACCACGGCAGTGTGGTGGGGCGGGGAGCGGGGTTTTGGTCAGGGCCATGAACGACAAAGGCAGGCTACTCTGCTGTTGGTCGGTGGCTCTTCAGGGAAGATTCCGAACAGTGTCAACCGGAAGGCACAAGACGTCCATCAAGTGATCCGGCGTAGATCGGACAGTATGAAAATAAAATAAAATCGTGTGACCCCAATTTAGTCTTCGGTCAACAGACGTGTGACCACTCTTGTACCTTGCTATTGATCTCTTAGGGTATTTCTTCGGATCAAAGAGATGTGTTGTTCTTAACATTAGGTGTTTTCTGCATCTTCAGCCACACCGTCTTCCGTCTCACCACAACTGCTCCAACAAGGGAACCATACACCAGAAGGGAGCTATAGTCCCCACTCAACAGTTCCCTGCATCGAATGCGCGTGCCCGACATGGACAACCACATCAACTGCAGGGCCATCGACAATTCAGCACATGATGCTCACTCCTATGGATGGCGGCCAGATAGGTTGTACCCTCATCTTACTTGTGTGCAACATGGCTTTGTTATTCATCTAAGCATGGAAAATAGATTATCACATTTCACTGTATATTCATGCTGATCTCTTACGGGTCTTGTTCAGGAGTTAACGTTGTTCCATAGTTCAGCTAAGAGACTTGTTCTTTAGGTAACGATGTTCCATAGTTATCATCCATCAGCCAATGCTATCCCACAGGCTGGTGATTATAGTATTATACCACTTCTAGTATTACCTATGTTGCTCTTTAATAGTTTTGTGTGCCATCTAGTTTATCTCGAGTACAAATGATACATATTCTTTAGCTTTCATCTGTGTTCACCCTTTAGTTTTTGAGACCTATTGCTGCTAGTTAACCCCAGTCCTACTATTTATGTCGTCCCCTACAGGCACTCATTACATAAATCTGACTACTAGTTTTCTTCCATGCATGTCAGATATAATTGCACACACTGATTTATGCACAAGAACCTCATGGAGCAATGTAACGGCCAATAAACTTGAGGTCAATGATACCCAATATGATGGAACATGTAAAGGCAGTTCTTCACAAGACTTGCAGAAAGATGATGAATCCTATTCACCCCACAAGGTCCTTGCTCTTACTTGGCCCTTTATATGGGCCCAACATGCATATAATGTCCTGGAGTGCATCTACTCTGTTGCAATGCCTTGTGCTTAGCCTGCTCATCATGCATGTAAATATGGCATGCCTTCCTGTTTTTAGTACCTATTCCATTCATGATAACATGTTTTCAAATTCATGTACTATCATTCTACTCTATCGCAATGCCATCTGCTTAGTTTGGCCATCATGCTTCTGAATATCTTATGCATTGTTATTCATCAGTATGTACTTCATCTGTCTACCATACCATGTTCTTTTTTTACATTGAAGTGTTGTTCTAGTGGTCTCTTGCAATGCCATCTAAGTTTCCCAATCATACATGCATATGTTGCCTTAGTGTTTTTTGTATGTATTCCGCTAGCATACAGTTTTACATTCAAGTAGTGTTTTTTGTACACTGTTGTCTTGTCGTATCCCTAGCTCTTACATGATACTCCCCCTGTCTGGATTACATGTCACAGAAATGCATAAAACTAGATGTATCTAGAACTAAAATACGCATAGACCCATCCATTTATTTCCGGATGGAGGGAATACATGTCAATATGTCATGCCTTTCTATTCTTCAGTACCTATTCCATCTCGGTTGTAGCATGTTTTATAATTGAAGCACCATTCTTCTATATAAGGCATGCAAGGGGAAGACGGCTATGTTAGAATCTGAAGGGTCACTAACCAGGTCTTTGCAAAAGATCCAAACGCCAGGAGATAATAAACCAACTCCATTTTTCATAGATACTGCTCCAGCACAAAGAAACCAAACTCCCACTGTTAAGAAGCATATTCCAGTGGCCAAAGAACTAGTCCGCTCCACTGTAGCAAAAGAATGTCAACTCCATTCTAAGAAGCGTGTGTGTATCCTCCCATCATGCAATTTTACAGGATTCTGATCATATTTTCTACATGTTTCTTACACATCTGTCTTTTAGAAAATAAGTTTAAATGATAGAAGACTTCCTCCATTGGGATTGTATTCAAGGAAAATACTTGCGGGAATTCTCTATGCTGCAATGCTGATGTAAGTACTTTTTGTACATCACTATATTTTTACATCAGCATGTATTTTGTTAATCGGCATGTATTTTGTTAAAGGCACCAATGTTGATTTTTGTAAGGAAAATTGTCTGGTAGTTTTGCATACTGAGCTGCATGAGTGTACTATCTCATATCATGCACATTACTGAATTGTAGTGTTGTTCTGGTTGCCCATTCATTCATTGTGTCAATGTTGCTTTCGTATAGTTGTGCCATATTGTGTTAATTTGGTGTAGGCTAGTTGCCCAAACATTCGTTGTGTCAATGTTGATTTCCTATTATCTGACTTGGCCAATGATATTAATGCTAGTGTGTTAATTTGGTGCAGGCTGCTAAAGATAAGAAGACAAACTCTGAAAACAGCAAGGCAACCCCATAGTTTCTTTCTAGTAAATCTAGGCCATGTAATATGGCAGTAACTCATGATTAATCAGTTTGGTTCCCCTCCTAATTTATGTTATGATGTAGTGGTTGAGACACTCTCCACTATTAATAATACAAGCCTATGAAAATTGCCATCTGAATCTGTTCCATTTCCTCTGTCTGAAATGCAACGGAAAAATGTATGTTTGTGAACCAATTAATGGATGAAGCAATGATGGAAATGGTGGAGGAATCAAAGGTGCAAATTCGTGCGCAACAACAACTGATCAGTGTTTTTAGAGACAGTGTAGCAAAGCAGCAAGAACTTGCCCACATGCTTATGGGCGTCATCTGCGCTAAGGTTGCAGATTGTGACGTTGTAGATCGTTAGGTTCTATTCATTTATTTGCACTGGCATCAATCTTTGATTGCCCAGTGGATGTAATTTCCTGTAATATATGCTGGATGTGCAACGTTTTCCCTTGTATGTCGTACCTTTGCTTGATCGGTTTTGGTCCTGTGCATAATTGCTCGTCATAATGGGCTCAAATTATCTAATTTGGCATAAAGACATGTACGAACTTTAGTGGGCCCATTAAGTTAATGGGTCATTACCAGGCCAAAAGTTAATGGTCAGCCCTCTTACCTCCCGGGTCGTTAACAGGCCGACTTCGAAGCGGGCAACAGGTGGGCCCATTTGATTTCACGAGCCATTAAGAGGCCGTTACTAAGTTGGGCTACATATGGCCCAACTATGCTATGGGCCTTTAGGAAGCCGAAAGAGACAGCGGGCTGGTATTGGACCATGAAGGGCATGGGCCGCTAAGAGGCCGAAAGTCAGGTCATACTGTAAATGGCCCAACTGTGTTGTGGGCCTTTAGCAGGCCGAAAGAGAAACCGGGCTGGTATTGGACCATGGAGGGCATGGGCCGTTAAAAAGCCAAAACTCAGGTCCGACTACAAATGGCCCAACTCATTTATGGGTCGTCAACAGGCTGAAAGACACACATGGCCGGGAATTGGCCCAACACTTAAATGGGTCGCTAAAAGGCCAAAACTCAGGTCCGACTACAAATGGCCCAACTGATTTATGGGCCGTCAACAGGCTGAAAGACACACCGGGCCGGAAATTAACCCAACACTTAAATGAGTCGCTAAAAGGCCGAAAGATGTACATCCTGAAAATTGGCCCATCCCTTGAATGGGCAGCTAATAGGCCGAAATCACATCAGGACGATATTGATCCCAAATATATAGCGGGTTGTTAATGGGCTCGAACTGACAATGGGCTGCAATGGTGTCAAATCTTTAACGGGTCGTTGACGAGCCAAACTGGCACATCTCGTATGGGCCGTGGGCTTAAATGGACCTGACACAAGTAGGCCTTATATGGGCCGGCCTGCTAAATTTTACTGGGCTGGCCTTTTTCACCGGAATGGGCCACTGTTGGGCCATGCCACATGCCGACCTATCATAGCCGCCTCCTGTCCAATGAGTGGATGACATCTGTCCCAAAGGTGAAGCAACAAGTGTTTCCTCAGGCCAATGAGAATTTTACACGTGGAAAATCCCCATTGGTCCAGGCTATTAACGGGTTATCAGATCCAAAACATGACCCGATAGCTTAACAGCGAGCCGTTACGGTCGATGCCACGTGTCGGTCACCCTGGACGAAAGCACTTCTATGACGTGTGATTTATCGTCATGGAAGTGGACACTTCTGTGTTGATAATTTTGGTAATGTCATGGAACACTTCTACGACAGCACATGTATGACTATCTTGATTCTGTCATAAAATCGTCATGGATGTACATGCATGATAGAAAACATGACCTACTATGACAAACACGTATCATCACAAAAGTGTATTTTTTGTAGTGCAATTTGCATCTTATCATCATTATCCTCTATCCCTTCCAGTATTATCATATCTACAATTACTCTCTACAAAATGTAGAGTATAGGCAATGCTTATGAAGAAGATTATGTGCTGAAATTCTTGAGTTATCATTTCCTTGACATGGAGAAGGGCATTATAAAGCCGGTGTTAACTATTAATGTAAGTCAATCCTTCTAAAGCCTTTATCCTCAACTGCTGTTTAATTTTCTCATACCCTATCGTTAACTGCTCATACTCCCTATCCTCAACTGTTGTTTCTATCAAAATTCATGTTCGCAACAACCTTAAGTTACAAGTTTTTACTTATAAAACCAAATTTCTTATTCATACCATGCACATTACTCAATACTCCCTATATGTATGCTTGTTTTTGTGGATCTATAATCCAGTCTGTGGTGAAGCAGCCCACATTTGCACCTTGTCATCTCCTGTTTTTTTTACTGATGTAGCTGATGATATGAACAACAGACCATGCACATTAACCAAAATAGATACAATGATTTTCTTTGCTCTTCATCTATGCTTGTTATGTTGACATGGTAATCCAGTAGTGTGGTGAAGCTCCCCGCATTATGAATAATGCCAAATTATGCTATTGATATTTTGAACTTACTCTTTATTTTCTAATTTGAAATTGGATGGAATTAACAACATAGTTATCATCTTTGTTTATACAAATGCAAAACATGTCATCTCTCTGCTTGTTTCAGGGTGAGATGGCTGATGGCTTGCACAAGGCTGCTGAAGGTTGTGAGAAAAACCCAACATATATTGCAGCAAAGAAGGCAAAACATCTTGAAGAAAGCGAGACAACCCCAAAGTCTTGTCTTGATGCAGTGTTCAAGTTACTTGAGACTAGCAGTCAGACAAGCTCACAGAATTCGCTGTCTGAATCAATTCGACTTCTTCACTCCCAAGGTCTAGCAGAAAGGCATTCTGCAACTCAACTTTGACTTGAAGTCCTATCTCTAAGAAAGATTGCAGAGAACACCAATGAGAACCTCATTGCTAAACAGCTACAGCTAGAAGCTATGACTGATATGCTATGTCGGTCTCACAGCCTTGTTCTGCAGCTTGTGCAGCAGTTCCCGCGCAAGGCTAACCTTTCTTGAACTATCTTGGAGGTGGTCTTGGTTCAGTATTATTTTGTTACGCTGCAATGGCGCCCCAGTGTGTGTAATTTGCTTCTTCGTTGCACTTTATGATCACTGGTGGCGAACTTCGATGCCCAGTGGATGTAATATACATAAATCCTTTATTGTATAGTGTAGGTTTATCATAAGTTACTATGCCATAATTTCTTTATTGTGTAGAGTAGCTTTGTTCTTAATTCCTACTAGTTACTGCCATCATTCGATATCTGAAAATAAATGGAGAAAACTGATGTAGTCGACCGGGCCGAAACATTCGCCTCTTACTGGCCTGCTTTTTAGCGGACCACAATTGGGCCTACCTGCAACTTTCTTGGGCCTGAAAGGCCATTGGGGCCTTCACACTTTGCGTCAGGCGCATAACTTACACGGGATTACATTCGGCCCATAGTTTAGTTGGGCCATTAGTGGACCCAAAGCTTAGATGGGCCCATGTAGCTTTGGGCCATCAACAGGCTGAATATTGTGATGGCCTGTTACGGCCCAGAAGTCACCATGGGCCTTTAGCAGGCCAAAATGCATGTTGGGCCGCAATTTTCAGTAGTCGTCGATGGGCCTTGAGCAGGCTAAAATGTAGACCGGGCCTTTTTTGGCCCAGTTATATGACGGGCCATTACCAGGCCAAAACATATCTCGGTCCTTAGTTGGTCCACTGATATCATGGGCCTTTAACAGGCCAAAGCTTTGTAGAGGCATCAACGAGCCAAATTATATGACAGGCCTTTAACAGGACCAAAGTGACGTTGGTTTGAATTGTTGCCAACTTTATCACGGGCCGTTAGAGGGCTGGATGTCTCGTGGGACCATATATGGCCCATGGGTAGCACGTGCCATTCCCAGGCCGAAACAAAACACCAGGCTGAAATGGACCCATGTCTACATTGGGACTCTAACAGGCCGTAATGTCATTGGGCCGTAATTGGGCCCAAATATTCGGCAAACAATTAAGGCCAGATCTGGCTTCGGGTCGTAAATGGGATTTTTAAACAGGCCGTTATTGGGTTGGCCCACTAGTATCTGAGTAAATACTACGGGCCCTTGACTGGGCCGGCCTTTCTAACCTATATGTGCCTTTGTTCGGCCGTGCGATGTGTCGACGTATCATAGGCGCCTTCAGTCCGATGAGTGGATGACATATGTTGCAACGGTGAGCCGACACGTGGTTCCTCAGGCCAATGAGAAATTTACACATGGAAAATCCCCATTGGTCGTGGCTGTTAGTGGGTTATCGGATGCAAAACCCGACCTGATAGCTTAACGGCGACCCGTTACGGTGGATGCCATGTGTCGGTCACCCTTGACGAAAGCACTTCCATGACGCGTGATTTATCATCATGGAAGTGGACACATCCGTGATGATAATTTTGGTAATGTCATAGAACACTTCTACAATAACACAGGTATGACTATCTTGATTCTGTCATAAAATCGTCATGGATGTACATGCATGACAAAAAATGTGACCTACCATGACAAACACATATCATCACAGAAGTGTATTTTTTTGTAGTGTTACTAGAGGTCACCCCAATCTCATAGACTAAGACCAAGAGTCGGGCTCTTATAGGTGTGTGTCGGCGTTCTAGATATGGGGGTACCCAGAATTGCCCGCCTGCAGCCCACTGCGTGGCTCCATCGACGGCCTGGTACGGCCCAACTTCAGCATCAACAACTCAAGACCCTTGCGAGGCGGACGACATCAAGAACTCTAGGAGGATTGGCCTCCTCAGGCTGGCTCCTGAGGAGCGGAGACTTATGCAAGGTGCACCTCATGAGGCTCAGCTGACGTGAGCCATGAAAATCAAGGCCAGGGGGCGCCAGTGGGACCAGAGTACCCGCTTCCTCTTTGGTGCAAAGGAGGCAAGCCGCAGGCGCGGAGTCCCGAGGAATCAGCCAAAGGTTTCAATTCTGGTGCAACAAGACCTAGACCTCCAGGACGGTAGGACGGAGGTCATTGCTGAGCCCACCACAGCGTCACGACCAGAGGCTTTTGCAGGCGAAGACCACTTTAGTCAGGATAGGATGTACTTCTTGTCCCCCATTAAATCTGGCCGTTGTGGGATCCCTTCTCGCCAACATTTGGGAAGAGGACCAAGGCCACTAAATAGGACTTAGCCACCACCAAAGAGAGGAAGATCCATTCCCACTTGACCACCTCTCTAGCTCTCTCGGGCTCAAGAAAACCCTACCTCCTGAGGCCTTTCAACCACTATACTAGTTCATCCTCAGCCCCTCGAGGCAATCCACCACAAACCTGGAGTAGGGTATTACACCCAAGGTGGCTCGAACCAGAATAAACTGTTGTGTCTCTCTGTTCCTTTAAGCTCGATGCGCTAGGCCATTAGGATCACGAGTAGGCAGGCTGGGTAGGATCTCGGCACACACCGCAAAGTTTGAACCTATCAAGGGTTTGCGGAACCCAAAATCCGACATTTGGCGCGCCAGGTAGGGGTGCATCGGATCTTCTCTTCCGTCGATCGATCCACCGCTACTTCGACACCGATAACCCACAAGTGTAGGGGATCGCAACAACTTTCGAGGGTAAAGTATTCAACCCAAATTTATTGATTCGACACAAGGGGAACCAAAGAATATTCTGGAGTATTAGCAGTTGAGTTGTCAATTCAACCACACCTGGATAACTTAGTATCTACAGCAAGGTATTTAGTAGCAAAGTAGTATGATAGTAACCGTAACGGTAGCAATAGTAAAGATAAATGTTTTTGGGTTTTTGTAGTAGTTGTAATAGTAGCAACGGAAAAGTAAATAAGCGGAGAACAATATGTGAAAAGCTCGTAGGCAATGGATCAGTGATGGATAATTATGCGGGATGCGATTCCTCATGTAATAGCTATAACATAGGGTGACACAGAACTAGCTCCAATTCATGAATGTAATGTAGGCATGTATTCCATAAATAGTCATATGTGCTTATGGAAAAGAACTTGCATGACATCTTTTGTCCTACCCTCCCGTGGCAGCGGGGTCCTAGTGGAAACTAAGGGATATTAAGGCCTCCTTTTAATAGAGAACCGGACCAAAGCATTAACACATAGTGAATACATGAACGCCTCAAAGTACGGTCATCACCGAGAGTGGGCCCGGTTGTTGTCACTTCGGGGTTGTCGGATCATAACACATAATAGGTGACTATAGACTTTCAAGAACACACATATATTCGTGAAAACATAATAGCTTCATATCTGAAATCTTGGCACTCGGGCCCTGTGACAAGCATTAAGCATAGCAAAGTCATAGCAACATCATTCTCAAAACATAGTGGATATTAGGGATCAAACCCTAACAAAACTACCTTGATTACATGGTAAATCTCATCCAACCCATCACCGTCCAGCAAGCCTATGATACAATTACTCATGCACGGTGGTGAGCATCATGAAATTGGTGATGGAGGATGGTTAATGATGACGACGGCGACGAATCCCCCTCTCCGGAGCCTCAAACGAACTCCAGACCAGCCCTCCCGAGAGAGATTAGGGCTTGGTGGCGGCTCCGTATCGTAAAACGTGATGAAACTTTCTCTCTGATTTTTTTCTCCACGAGACGGAATATATGGAGTTGGAGTTGAGGTCGGTGGAGGTCCAGGGGGCCCACGAGGTAGGGGGGCGCCCTACAGGGGGGCGTGCCCCCCTGTCTCGTGGATAGGCCCTCGGCCCCCTGGTGTATTTCTTTCCCCCAGAAATTCTTTTTAATTCCAAAAAGTGCCTCCGTGGATTTTCAGGACATTCCGAGAACTTTTCTTTTCTACACATAAAACAACATCATGGCAGTTCTGCTGAAAACAGCGTCAGTCCGGGTTAGTTTCATTCAAATCATGCAAATTAGAGTCCAAAACGAGGGCAAAAGTGTTTGGAAAAGTAGATATGTTGGAGACGTATCAAACACCATGACCGATACCCCGAGAGCCTACGTTGAGCACTGGGTTGCGCGGACCGCTCCGACGGCGTCTGTTAATGAGGAAGATCTCCACTCTACGGCTGCTCGTGGCTCGCGCTCCTCCCGGTGCCGCCAACCACGGGAGGCGCGGGCCGCCGCCCTCCCCTCTCGCATCGCGTCGCAGGCGTGCTGCCGCGTGGTCTTCAAGCTATGCCACGGCGACAGCATTGCACACTCGCCGGTAGCAGGAGAACATGCGAGCCGCGGTCATCATGGCTCGAGAACTGCTGAGGTGCGGGCTGGCGGAAAGCAGTCGCGACGCCCTGCTGGAGCGCGTTGCCGAGTTGCTGGATGCGACATGCAGGGGCGCAGCACCATTCTGCACCCTGCCCACATTGCAAGCCGTGGCAGGCGCGCGCGCTCACCCTCGCTACACCCGCGCGCCCCTCCTAGGGCCCCTGAAGATCCTATCAGTGTCGGCCTACCTCACGGCACATCCCGCAATACTTCGACCATGCCACCTCGGGGCGGGGCGACCCCGAGCAACCTCCACTGGGGCCGCGCTGGAGCATTGGCCCTCGGTCATCAAGACCTGATGACGACCGTGGGGGCGGAAGCACGAGGCAGCCGGGCAGCGACTCAGGCGCGGCCAGCCCGGAAGCCTACGTGCCCATCGCAATGGACCTCAGGTACGCGCTAGGAGAAGGCCCCAGCCGATCCCCCACGCCAGGCTGGGCGCTGGAGGTACACGAAGCTGAGGCTCTCTGCGAGCCACTGCAGGGCTCCACCGACGCTTTCGACAGCAACAACCACTTGGTATAGCTAACGCCTCAAGAGCACGCTTGCGCTAACCATGGATTGCAAGTGAACCAGGCCGCAGCCACCGCCAGGGCTCCCAGGGCGGCGGCACAGCTGCAGGACCATGAAGGGCCTTGGGAGCGGCATGAGGGGATCCTGGGGCTAGGGCCTTCCCCGCTGTCGGTGTCAAAGTCGGCGGATCTCGGGTAGGGTGTCCCAAGCTGTGCGTCTTAGGATCAATGGTAACATGAACATGGGATTTTACCCAGCTTCGGGCTCTCTTGATGAGATAATACCCTACATGCTGCTTGATTGACTATAATGAGTATAGGGGTTACAAGAGTTGATCTACCTCGAGATCATATGTTGTGGTCTAAACCCTAGAGGTATGACGAGTAATGTCATAATCTATTGACTAGCCTGGCCTCGGTTCATATAATGTACCAGAGGCCTAGGATAACAAGAGTCCTAGCCGAATACGCCGGTGGGGAGGAGTCCTTGTCTTGATCACCATGTTTTGTGGAATCTTCCTTGTATGCGACAACTGTCCGAACTGGCCCATGAGTATACGACCATGGGGGTCCTCGGCCAAATTTAACTGATCGGGAGACGACGTGGTGAGTACCCCCTAGTCCAGGACACCATCAGTAGCTCCCTGAACCAGTCTTCAAGTTGGGGACACTCCTCGATTCTTCCGAACTGTTTTTCATCTTTGGTCTTCGGTCTTGAAAACTGGTTCAACAAGTCTCCTCATCTTCGATTTTGAGGATCGCGAAGTAAATCCGAAGAGTTTACATGTCGGGTATCCAAAGAGCCCCTTTAAGTTTCCGCCCTTTATCAATGCCTTATGCCACACCTCGGGTATGAAGTTATTCTCGGGCGGCAGTGTCTCTTGCATCTGAGCTCCAACGCCGAATTGCATTCGAGGTATCTTTTGCAGCCAAGCACCAACACTGGACTGCTTCGAAGCTCCAACGCCGGAATGTATCCGAGCTTCAACGTCGGACTGTGTTCAAGCTCCAACGCCAGACTATATCCGAGCTCTAACGCCAAACTGTATCCGAGATGTCATAGATCATCTTGGTTCAAAAAATTTGAAGGAGTTTAGCCGACCTTAATGCCGGGAATACCCTCTATGGAGCCAGCCACTGGCGCCCGAGCTTTATTCCGGACTGCTTCTGAGGTGGTGCAATTTATTCTCTGTTGAGATATATAGCCAGTAGCCCTCAAGGTGTGTGCGTCGGTCTAGATCCCGAGATGCACCTGAAGGAAAACATGAAACCGCTGATCCTAGTAGCCCCTGAGACTCAAGTCGATGCGCGAAATCGGCCAGAGGATCAACTCCTAGCTCGGCAGCATACATAGGAATAGAAATGCGGTGTGCAAAGTCCTCGAGACTCAAGTTGGGTGTGGCGGACCAACCTGCAGATAATAATCTCCTCGAAAACTATATTGCACTTTAAATTTTGTGCATTGGACACGCAATGTAGTAGCCCCCGAGACACTGGTCGGGTGGCGACACCAGATCAGGGGATCGATGTACCCCTTTAATCTTTGTAAATAATAAGCACAAAGCCCAGTAGCCCCCGAGCCTTAATGTGGGTATGGGTGGCCGAATTAAGAATCAATATAAAAAGTAAAATCACAAATTATGTGTAATGATTCTATGTATCTAAGTACTTTACACCATCAATTCTCGGATCCGCATTGTAAAAAACTTTGTTGACCGACCATCGGCTTCAACCTCCTCGGCCAGTAGCCGGGGAGTGTTTGTCCCACTTTATAAAGCCTTTATGAGGGCAAAGATTTACGGCAAACAAGGCAATCCAGCCATACGGTTTTATAAACAAAGGTACGCAGAGAGACATGTTATACTATTGTTTTAACATAAGAAACATCATCCAAAGAAAATAGTCCCGCTATCGTTCCTTTCTTAGGGTTGTCATGCTAAGCAGGATCATGAAACCTCAGCTCCGATCAATGTGGGAGGAAAATATTGAGGATTTAGTTCAGGAAAAGCTTCAAAACTCTGTGGTCTAGATGAACCCAAATTTTCACTTTTGTTGCGACCGATTATAATATGAAAGTGGCCCATCGTCGGCTTCTACCCCCTTGTAGATGCTACGCAGGGTGTTTCCGAAATAACAAAACAACCCTTAGCCGATGTCTCGGTGCCTGAAGGCGGTTGTGTTGGCGGAAACGAGGCAATCAGATATGCGGGCTTTATAACTTTCACTTATTCATAAGAGCTTAAAGTTGGGAGGAAAGCACGTAGCCCCCCGCTTAGTGTTCGGCGACAACCGAGGTCAAGCCGTAAACACTTTGGCCAATGTTATGAACGGCCCGTCATTTAATACAGTCATCAGACTGCTCACCAGTTTACGCTTATTGTGACAGTCACGGCTTTCTTCACTACGGTGCTTAACCATGCGAGCTGGAAGCACAATCGCAGTGGTTCTCCCTTTGCACACCTAGTTGAACAAAGTGGAACATAGGAGGCAAGCACAGGAGCCGCGCAACCCAACTATTGACCGAAGACACAATTCGAAACTGATGCATATATAGAAATATCCGAGAATTTTTGCCGAATCTTTAAAGGTGTCCGGCGTTGCACAGCGAGACTAATGCGGAAAACACACAAATAGTTGAAAAGTGCCATAGGGTTGGAAAACCAAAAAACATCAGTAAAAACTTGACGTCCGAACTAGATTAATTGTTCGGTGCCAATCAGAAAATTGGTCTTAGAGAGAAAAAATTGTGCTTCTGTCGTGCTTTAACATGACACATCCTATCTCAAGACTTTAAGCGGGTCAGCCTATGGCTTCAACCTCCTATCCCGAAGGCTGAGTACTTCTCGCTATGCCATTTAGCAAACTTTAGCGGCTTTGAGAGGGAAATCCGGCTATTGACCACACACTCGCGTCGAAAAAAGGAGTGATAGAAAAAAAACTTTGCTACGACTAGGAAGAAGAACACTTATTATAAAACAGCTCACATAAATTTAACAGCCCCCAAGTTACTTGGGTAAAAGAATTTTATGTATAATGATTGTATGAACCAAAGTACTTATATCATATCTGTGTTCACCCGAACTATGAACGCGTCATAACCGACCGTCGACTTCTCCCTCTTCGGTCAAGGACCGAAGAGTGTTATGTACTCCACCTGTCGAGAATATCGACGGTATTTCCGATAACCAGGTGTCGGTGTCAAAACCGGCGGATCTCGGGTAGGGGGTCCCGAACTGTGCGTCTAGGCGGATGGTAACAGGAGACAGGGGACACGATGTTTTTACCCAGGTTCGGGCCCTCTCGATGGAGGTGAAACCCTACTCCTGCTTGATTAATATTGATGATATGGGTAGTACAAGAGTGGATCTACCACGAGATCAGAGAGGCTAAACCCAAGAAGCTAGCCTATGGTATGATTGTTGTTCGTCCTACGGACTAAAACTCTTCGGTTTATATAGACACCGGAGAGGGCTAGGGTTACACAGAGTCGGTTACAATGGGAGGAGATCTTCATATCGTATCGCCAAGCTTGCCTTCCACGCCAAGGAAAGTCCCATCCGAACACGGGACGGAGTCTTCAATCTTGTATCTTCATAGTCTGGGAGTCCGGCCAAAGGTCATAGTCCGGCCATCCGGACACCCCCTAATCCAGGACTCCCTCAGTAGCCCCTGAACCAGGCTTCAATGACGACGAGTCCGGTGCGCAAATTGTCTTCGGCATTGCAAGGCGGGTTCCTCCTCCGAATACTTCATAGAAGATGTTGAACACAAGGATAGTGTCCGGCTCTGCAAAAATAAGTTCCACATACCACCGTAGAGAGAATAATATCCGCACAAATCTAATCTGCTGACATATTCCGCAGTGTGACATCACGCCACGGCCAAGCCTTTATTCGAATCGTTTTACTGTTCCACCTCAGCGCCTTTAACGAGGCGGTTTCCTTGGCACGTCTTGTCAAAGCAGAGATCATGTCCCCTTATTCTGGATTCTCATCAATACGGGTGTGGGTAACCCAACCGCGCCATTAACCGCGGCGCTTGGGAGATAGGCGAGTTTTATTAGACTGGTGGGGGCTCGTAGTTTCGGCCGCCCATATAAGGGGATAAGAATCTACCCTTTCCATTTACGCCTTCTTCCGCCTTTGCTTATTCGTCCCTGCATGCTCGAGCTCCAACGTCCAAGCCCGCACTTCCCACCTCAACCTTCTCCAATCATGTCCGGAGCGGGAGGTAGATGGATGGCCTCCTCCGTCACGGAGGGGCAAATCAAAAAGCTGAGGAAGGCTGGATACCTGTCTGACGACATCGCGCACCGGCTTCCAGATGAGGGGCAACTCATCCCCACCCCTGGGCCCCATGAGAGGGTTGTATTTCTTCCCCATTTCCTCCACGGACTGGGTTTTCCTCTTCACCCGTTCGTCCGGGGGCTCATGTTCTACTACGGCCTGGACATCCACGATCTGGCCCCGAACTTCATCCTCAACATCTCGGCGTTTATCGTCGTGTGCGAGGCCTTCCTCCGTATCCAGCCTCACTTTGGCCTATGGCTGAAGATCTTCAGCGTCAAGCCGAAGGTCATGGGCGGCCGCCAAGCAGAGTGCGGAGGTGCCATGGTGGGCAAGATAGCCAACGTTACATGGCTCGAGGGCGCCTTCGTAGAGACCATCAAAGGGTGGCAATCGGGGTGGTTCTATATCACCACGCCACGTGACCCTGAATGGGCAGCGGCCCCTGAATTCCGACCTGACAACCCCACACGGCTCACATCTTGGAGAGAGACAGGCCTGTTGTGGGGTAATTCGGCGGAAGTGACCGGACTTCAAACCTACATCAAAGACCTGATCGGCAGGAAGGTTAAACTTGTCACCGCTAGATTATCCCGTGTCAACGACGGGCTTTCAGCTTGTGGGAGTTCGACCCGACCCAACACCAGACCCTGTCCCGGCTCTTCGAAACAAAGCACGAGGATGCTTGGAAGGCTCTATTCAAGAGCTCCGAGGTCTCCCCTCCCGTCACCGAGGATCGTGGATTCTACGCCAAGCGCCAAGCCAGCTCGGTGAGCTTAATTTTCCCTTTACGGGGTATTTGTTTTTCATAGATTTGATTCTATGCGGGATCTAAACCCCCATCTCTTTAACAGGACTGGCAGAAGAAGGCTGGACAGATCAACTGTCCGGCTCCCTTGCCCGAAGACCCAGCGGACGCTCGCTTAACGAAGCTGCTGGTTCTGGCACCTCACGTGGTGCTGGAGAAGAAGGCCAAGAAGAAGGCCACGGGGACCCGAAAGAGTTCCCGGCGCCTGGTGGTGTCGGATTCATCGCCGGACAACCCCAAACCATCCTCCGCCTATGAGGACGAGGAGGATGAAGAAGAATAAGACTCCCTCCCTCCAACGGGGGAAGGAAAGAAAAGGAAGTCCGCCCCAACTGGGGAGGCCGGAGGGTCCAAGAAGGGGAAGACCCTTCTGCCGGACTACGCCTTCGATGCCGAAGATGGCGGGGAGGAATGGCCATCCAGGGTCAAGCCCCTGGCAAAATCGTAAGTGTCCGGTTACCCGAATGACTTATGGCGCTCCCCTATTATTCGGTAGCTTCTGACATCGAATTTAATTATGCAGTCCGCCCAGAGCTCAGCTCGACGATTCGACGAGCGGCTCCTTGGATTCGTCGGATGTGAATAGTGCTTCACTTCCGACGGCCTCCTCCCCTCTCCCTACGGACGACGCCGAGGTGGAGTCCTGAAAGGGACTAAACCAGGAGGAGGTGATCCTGGAGGCGCCGCAAGGCGACCTCCCGGACTCCAGGCCCAAAGGCGGTAAAGCCCCGGAGGGATCCAAGTCCGGCCCCGGGCCGGACACTGCTCCGGAGCCATCAATGGCTCCAGAGTCCGACAGGCGGCGCCTTCGTAAGAAGGGCAAGCCTACGACGCCGGCAACCTCCGTCCATCCGGAGGCGCCGGACAATTTGCTGGAGGTGCTTAACGGCGCCTCCATCGACGAGGAACACCGCATTGTTATGAGTGCGGTGATTCAGAAGGTTCAGTCTGCCAAGAGAGGGCTGACAGAAGCCTGTACAAGTCTGTTAACAGGCTTTGAGGTATGTGTTCGAAAACATATATAAAAATGTTACCGCATAGACAGTAGCCCCTGATGCTCAGTTCGGCGTTCGGAAAGAAAAGCCAAGCTGAGGATCTAAAAAGATATACGCAGGAGTCTAACAAAAATATGTCAATATGGGAATGCAGGCTGCGCTACTGACCTCTGCTGCACTGACCGCGGATGTCAATGCCTTGAAGGAGAACCTCGAGCGGTCCGAGAACGAGCTCGGCCGTGCCAAGAAGCAGCTCGAGGACAAGGAGGGTATGTAGTACCGTATATAAATGTACATAGAAATACTTGGTTGCAAATAATGACAGGACCAACGTAAATGTTGCAGGGGCCACGACCGAGGTGGCGACCCTGAAGAAAGCGGTGTCCAAAGCCGAAAACAGTGCGGCCTTGGAGCGCACCGAGCGATAGAAGCAGGAGGCGCGGGTGGCAGAGGTGCGGCAAGAGCTCCAGGCTCTCGTGCAAAAACACGAGAGTTTGGAGCGTGACTCGAAGACTCGAGAGTTCGAGCTCGCCTTGGCTCTTGAGAGTGCCAAGACCGCTAAGGCCGAAGCCCAGAAGGCCCTCCAGGAGATCGAGGCGATGAAGAAGATAGCAGCGGGTAAGGCATTCTTTATGCAAAGCCAGAATATAAAAGTAAATTATCTGTTACGTACCCGAATCCGGAGCTCTCTAGGCTCGTAGTGTGTCTGAAGCTGCCGCATTCTACCAAGCCTAAGAGGGGAGCTCGACGGAAAAGGTGTTCTGGTCTCAGCATGCTGAGGCCGAACATCCGGTGCCCCTGAGCGACCAGCTGAAGCAGCTGGTCGAGCTCCACAATGTGGCCGAACAGGCCATGAAGGGCCTCATAGTTCGGCTGTGGCCTAGAGAAGACATGCCTGGGAGCTACTTCGGTCTGGTGCGGCAGCTGGTGGACGCGTGTCCATGGACTGAGGTCATCAAGCGCTCCATCTTTATCGAAGGTGCCCATCAGGCCCTTGCCCGTGCTAAAGTGCACTGGGGCAAGCTGGACGCCGAGAAGCTTTTGACGGACGCGCCACCGCCGGGCAAGGAGTATCGCCCGCCCGAGATGTATTATAAGGGCGTCCTAAAGGGTGCCCGCCTTATAGCGGACGAATGCTCCAAAGATGTAATTTTTCAGTAGACTCGCATCTGTTATCCTGTACGCTGAAAACTTTGTTCATATGCGTTAAGCAACGCTTTGTTAATTTAAAATATTACCTTCTGTGCGGCCGTTTATCAAATCTGAGAGATGCAAGTCGTCGGCTTCTACCCCCATGCCACGAGTGCTGGGGTGTTTGGGATAAACCTGAGCGCTCTTGTTCCCATCCTTGGGTCCATCTAGGGAGGCGCTCAGCACAACGAACCAGGCCGTCGGACTTATAATGCTTTATCACTCTCACTTAGCCATAGAATTCTATAATTTTAAATTTCGGTGAAGCCCCTAGTATTCGGAAGACCGAATTCGGGGCGCTATCCACGCCTAGGTCGGATAAGTCTGGCTCCTTGCTCTAAGCGGCATAAGTCTTTAAGGACTCGAAAAACCTCGCGAACAGCGACCGGTCTCTCGCACTATCATGACGGTCAGTTTTAGCTTTCTCTACTAAGGTGTTAACCCAGCTCAACTAGGGCACAATCGCAGTAGTTCTCCCAGCACTACCTTAGCCAACATTGCGGAACGTAAGGTACCAAAACATGGGAGCCGGGCAAACCCAACTATTGACCAAAGACATGATTCGGAGCCGATGCATATAGTGCTATAAGTTCGGGGTGCCACACTCATGAGAGTGTTCGGTCTTCTCACACCATGTTATGGGGTGCTTAAGCCCCTGGTGTATTGGCCTTACCAAAGTGTACGGTTGCATAATGTCATGACTGAACATATTTGTATAAAAAATAGATGATTACAATAATAGATAAGAGCTATGTATTGTTTATTAAAAAAGGGCTGCTATGAAAGCAGAACGATACAAATAGTTTGATAAGCAAGAGATGGGATTATTTGACATGTCCCCCTCCAGGGGCAAGCTGCGGGACTTTAAGTAAAACAGGTATTAAGCTCGTTATAGAGACCACCTGTACATTTGACGCGGCTTGTTCTCTCCCTGGCTGTTGCACCGTGTGTTCGGCGAGTGTATTGCCGGACAGGCCTTCCAAATAGTTGGGTCCTGAAAGTGTAGAAAAAAAAGAAAAAACGGCGGAATAGGGAGCCCCTAAGTGCGATTGAGCCGCATTCTGGGCGTGCCATAGTTGTGCCCCACCCCTTATGTCCATGGTATCTCTAAGGCGTAATTATGTACGCGTGGTACCGATATCACCATCTAGCGAGGGCTGGGGTTGGGGCCGCACTGCTATGCTTGCTCGGAATGTGCCAGCCGGATTTGTTGTAGGTTACTTTGGGCTCACTTGACGTTGTCCGGACGTCTAACACCTGGATTGGAGAATTGCCTTGAGAGGCTACTCTGTACTTCCATCGCCAGGGCCGCCGTGTGCTCCTCCGTTCGGAGAGAGCGTTCGGTATTTCCATTTACCGTGATGACTCCACGAGGTCCTGGCCTCTTGAGCTTGAGATATGTGTAATGCGGCACCGCATTGAATTTTGCAAATGCGGTTCGTCTGAGCAGGGCGTGATAGCCACTGCGGAATGGGACTATGTCGAAGATTAACTCTTCGCTTTGGAAATTATCCGGGGATCCAAAGACCACTTCGAGTGTAACCGAGCCTGTACAGCTGGCTTCTACACCTGGTATGATGGGTTGTCTTTGTGGGTTTAATCCTTGAGGGATCTATACCCATTTTTCGCACTGTATCCTGATAAAGCAGGTTCAGGCTGCTGCCGCCGTCCATTAGGACTCCGGTGAGGTGAAATCTGTCGATAACTGGGTCTAGGACCAATGCGGCGAATCCGCCGTGACGGATGCTAGTGGGGTGGTCCCTTCGATCAAAAGTGATCGGGTAGGAGGACCATGGGTTGAACTTTGGGGCGACTGGCTCCAACGCATAGACGTCCTTGAGAGCATGTTTCCGCTCCCTTTTGGGGATGTGGGTTGCGTATATCATATTCATCGTCCGCACTTGCGGGGGGAATCCCTTCTATCCTCTGTTGTTCGGCGGTCGGGGCTCCTCATCATCATCGCTATGTAGCCCCTTGTCTCTGGTTTCGGCACTTAACTTGCCTGCCTGCTTGAACACCCAACAATCCCCGTTGGTGTGGTTGGCTGGTTGTTCGGGGGTGCCGTGTATCTAGCACGAGCGATCGAGTATCTGGTCTAAACTGGATGGGCCCGGAGGGTTTCTCTTGAATGGCTTCTTCTGCTGACCGGGTTTAGAGCCTCTGAATCCGGCATTGACTGCCGTATCTTTAGTATTTTTGCCGTTAATGTGGCGCTTGTGCTTGTTGCGACGTGACCTGCCATTGTTGTCCTTGGTATCCGAATTGCCAGGGCTCTTGGTCATGTTATTGCTATGAGCTAGCCAGCTGTCTTCTCCCGCACAAAAGCGGGTCATGAGTGTCGTGAGGGCTGCCATAGATTTTGGCTTTTCCTGTCCTAGGTGCCGGGCAAGCCATTTGTCTCGGATGTTGTGCCTGAAGGCTGCAAGGGCCTCGGTGTCCGGACAGTCGACTATTTGATTTTTCTTGGTTAGGAACCGTGTCCAGAATTGTCTGGCCGATTCCTCTGGCTGCTGGATTATGTGGCTTAGGTCATCAGCGTCTGGTGGTCGCACATAAGTTCCATGGAACTTGTCAAGGAATGCGGATTCCAGGTCCTCCCAGCAACTAATTGACTCTGCTGGCAGGCTGTTAAGCCAATGTCGAGCTGGTCCTTTAAGCTTGAGCGGGAGGTATTTGATGGCATGTAGATCATCACCATGGGCCATGTGGATATGAAGGAGATAATCCTCGGTCCATACCATGGGATCTGTTGTGCCATCGTATGATTTGATGTTTACGGGTTTAAAGCCCTCGGGGATTTGATGATCCATTACTTCGTCTATGAAGCATAGTGGTTGTGTGACGCCCCTGTACTGGGCTATATCACGACGCAGCTCGGATGAGCTTGGTCTGTTGTATTCGGCCTGGCCGTATTTATCATATCCGGCATGACAGTTATCGTCACATGAGGCGGGGCGCCCACGCGATCCGTAGATCGATCTTGTTTGCCTTGCCTTATTCTCCAATATGTCTCGCAGGTCTGTTGCGTCTCCCTGCACTCTGGTATTTTTTGAGCGGTGCCGGGGTGCGGCTTGGGTTGAGGGCCTGAAGGCCTCTTTGTCGCGGCCACGGGGTGGCCGATCGGGCGCATCATACGCAGGTGATGTAGGTTTAGTTGCTTCCTCCTCAAGTTGGGGTAGCAGCCTGCGCTTTGGGGAGCTCTTGGAGGGGCGTTCGAGTTTATACTCTTCGGCCGCCATGACTTAGGTCCATCTGTCGGCTAGCAAGTCTTGGTCAGCTCTAAGCTGCTGCTGTTTTTTCTTGAGGCTGCTTGCCATGGCCATAAGCCTGCGTTTGAAACGCTCTTGTTCGGCGGGATCCTCTGGCACGACGAATTCGTCGTCGTCGAGGCTTGCCTCGTAATCGGAGGGAAGCATATAATTGTCGTCCTTGACCTCTCTGTCGGCCGCTCTCTCATGAGGGCTGGCTCCTTCGTTCTCCTACACTGAATCCTGCTAGAGGGGGTTGTCTTCAGCACTGTCCGGCGTGTTGTTATCTCCGGTGCCGAACTCGCCATTCTTACTTTGGCGAGATTTAGAGCGGCGCCGCTGACGTTGGCGCTTGGGTTGCTTCTTGGAGGGGTCGTCCTCCGTTTTTTCATGGCCATCCCCTGCTTTGGGGGTGTCCACCATGTATATGTCATATGACGAGGTGGCTTTCCAGTTCCCATAGGTGCTGGTTCTTGGTCGTCTCCTTCATCGGCGTCCATACCGTCGATGTCTTCGGAGCCGAAGTTGAGCATGCCGGTTAAATCATCGACAGTGGCTACGAAGTGGGTAGTGGGTGGGCTACGAATTTCTTCATCATCCGCATCCCAACCATGCTGACCGTAATCCGGCCAGGGCTCTCCTAACAAAGAGAGAGACTTTAGTGAATTCAGGATATCGCTAAAGGGCGAGTGCTGAAAGACGTTAGTGGCGGTGAACTCCATGACCGGAGCGCAATCGGGTTCGATCAGAAGAGGTGCGGAATATACGGAGTCCAGAGCGGAGTCCGGCACCTTGGAGTCACGGGCCCTACAAAGGACTAGGCTGGTATTCGGCTCTATCGCCGTAGAGATTGCGGCACCCGGGGTGGCGTCCAACCGTCCATCCCCGACTAGCGCAGTCGGCTCCGAGCTAATGATCGGAGCGGACACCCGAGTGGCACTCTAGGCACTGTCCGGCGGTAGAGTTAGATCATGCCCATCGAGACAGTGCGGCACGCTCGGCCGTGGCTCGAATCCATCCAAGATCAAGTCCCCGCGGATGTCGGCCGTGTAATTTAAGCTTCCAAACCTGACCTGATGGCCAGGGGCGTAGCTTTCGATCTGCTCCAGATGGCCAAGCGAGTTGGCCCGTAGTGCGAAGCCGCCGAATACGAAGATCTGTCCGGGGAGAAAAGTATCACCCTGGACCGCGTCGTGGTTGATGATCAAAGAAGCCATCGGGCCTAAAGGTGACGACACAGAGGAACTCTCATTGAAAGCACCAATGTCGGTGTCAAAACCGGCGGATCTCGGGTAGGGGGTCCCGAACTGTGCGTCTAGGCCGATGGTAACAAGAGACAGGGGACACGATGTTTTTACCCAGGTTCAGGCCCTCTTGATGGAGGTAAAACCCTCCTCCTGCTTGATTAATATTGATGATATGGGTAGTACAAGAGTGGATCTACCATGAGATCAGAGAGGCTAAACCCTAGAAGCTAGCCTATGGTATGATTGTTGTTCGTCCTAGGGACTAAAACTCTCCGGTTTATATAGACAGCGGAGAGGGCTAGGGTTACACAGAGTCAGTTACAATGGGAGGAGATCTTCATATCGTATCGCCAAGCTTGCCTTCCACGCCAAGGAAAGTCCCATCCGGACACGGGACGGAGTCTTCAATCTTGTATCTTCATAGTTTGGGAGTCCGACCAAAGGTCATAGTCCGGCCATCCGGACACCCCCTAATCCAGGACTCCCTCACCAGGCAATCAGGCCATAAGGCTGTAACAGACAAAGCACGCTCAGGGAACTTATGCTATATTACTAACGAAGTGTAAGAAGCATCTTCGAAGAAAATAGTACCCCCACCGATACCTTTCTTCGGTTGCTCATTATCATTATGAGACTTGTGCAATAGATTTTTTGTACTCATGAGTTCCGTTGTGTGCCGACCATTGTTGAAAACAGTAAGAGTGCTAGCTTTCGGCTTCACCCAGTTTGAGGTCCGGCTCGGATGAACCGATCGTGACAATTGTAGAGGTGCTCCCTTTACTCCCTAGCCGAACAATCAGGAAAGTAGGGGTAAGCACAGGAGCCAGGCAACCCAGCTTGCAAATTGCTTAAGTCAACATGGTGCATATTGTGGCGTAATACACGAACAAGGAACGAAGCCATACAAGTATAATCATACGCAAGAGGAAAAGCTCCATCAAGGGAGCCCCCAAATAAACGGGGTATTTGAATATGTGCGTCACAAACAAAGTTTTGACAAGGAACTTTGTTACAAACAACTTTGTGCCAAAAAGTATAATGCTTGTTCGAACCGAACAAAATTTAAAACTAAAAGTTTTTGAGCATGAAAGCAACTTAGCTGGTTAATGTGCTCGGTATTGATGATACGATTCGGGCTTGTGGCGGGACAAAGACGCCCATTGATCTGCGACAGATCCGACAAGGTTTGCAGTCCTCGGCATGGCCGAGGTCCTAACCCCAGGCCCGAGGTGTTCGAGCAAGGAGTTCGGCACTCCGGATTAGTGACCGCGTAACGCAGTCAAAATCGATTACCTACACACATAAAGCAGTGGGTCCAGGAAATAATAGTATATGTATATATAATCCTTTCTTAATTGCTTTACGCAAAAAATAATTTATTTAAAGAGATGTGGCCTGGCGCTGGAGCCAATGTCGATGCAGGGCGTCAGCGCGACGCGGTGAAGGCGTGACAAAAGCCTGAATTTGCAGGGCGGTCCAGGCTCCGGATACGGCATTTGCCGAACTATGTACGGAAACTGACCGAACCACCACGCGACCATTTTTAATGTGGCCACCATTTGATAGACATGTGTATAGATGATGGAACAAAGCAGAGTAATAATTCCTTGGGAAAATTAAACCCAAACAAGCAAAAATTGCTGGGATTAATAGCACCTAGTTTATTTGTTGTAGCGGTCCAAAGAAAGGTTACTCACAAAATTGGGACTCGATCCGCACACCCATTGCCTAATGGGTGATGAAGCGAAGGCATGACGATGCTGGCAAAGGTTGGCTCACCGAGGCAAAGCCCGTGGTCCAACTAATGTGATGAAGTTGGTCGGCCGGTGACGCTGGAGTCTCCAAGGTAAGTTGATGAAGGGATGACAAAGCCCCCAGTCCAGGCGAGGAGACGGAGCAGGTCGGTGAGGAGATGTGTCAGCCGAGGTGTTGAAGTAGTTCGGCGTGATGGACATCGGCTCGATGAAGCAACAGTTCGGCCATGCCGATGCAGGTCGTAGCTTGTGACATGATCAATGTTGGCTTGATGAAGTGACCGTGCGGTGATGCCGGTGTGCCGGCTCCGTGTAATCCGTGGGGCGGTGATGTTGGTGACGATTTATCCTTTGCGATGTCGAACTATTGTTCGGCTGGCCGAGATGACGATCCGAAGAAGCTGAGCTCGGCTCAACAAAGCGACGACGTGTCTAGGGCAGGTCGGCCGCCGTGGAGTGATGTTGTCGGGCCGGTTGTACACCGGCGTGATGGTGAAGATCGTATTGTAAAAATACTTTTAATATTAACGAGATGTGTTTCAGAATAAAACACAATACCCCATACAAAAACGTCGTTCAAAAAGGATGTCCGAAATCCCGTTCGTAAAGAAGATGAACTTGGGTCGGATTCGTTCTCGCGTAGAGAACATATCTGAAAAGTGATGCACTAATCAGAAGGTTCCCGGAGTTCGGACAGTCGGATCGAGCTGAATCTTTGGCAGGTGGTAGATATAGGAATTCCGCAGCCGATCAACGGTTGGATCTTCCAAAGGACGTTCGAGCTAGGTGCTGGACACCCCGCTCCAAACTCGTCCGGATTCTCGTCTAGATTCAACAAGGCTCCGGTATATCGGAGATTGCCAGAGATTCCTCCATTGGAACTCGACAAAATTTTTGCAGAGTTGTTGTAGACTTAATTACACATAATTCCACCAAAGCAGTCTTTTAGGCGACACTCAAGGAGGCGGTGGCGGCGGATACGACTTTGCTATCCAGAAAAACAGCACGGTCGCCTGATTGCAATGTTGACGTTGAGCCCCCGAGCTCCATGGATGACTCCTTCATGATCTTGATAGAGATCGGAGTTGATCTTGATGAAGGCCCTCATCCGAACATGACGATCGGAGGTAGGGCGCAGTCCTTGGTCAAGCCAAGGTGACCAGTCGAGCTGGTGACGAAGAAACTGACATCGCAGTTGACCTGTAGTCGATCCATTGATCCTTTCGCTGATCACACAGCGGAACTCTCAATGAAAGCACCGATGTCGCTGTCAAAACCGGCGGATCTCAGGTAGGGGGTCCCGAGCTGTACGTTTTAGGATCAATGGTAACATGAACACGGGATTTTACCCAGCTTCGGGCTCTCTTGATGAGATAATACCCTACATGCTGCTTGATTGACTATAATGAGTATAGGGGTTACAAGAGTTGATCTACCTCGAGATCATATGTTGTGGTCTAAACCCTAGAGGTATGATGAATAATGTCATAATCTATCGACTAGCCTGGCCTCTGTTTATATAATGTACCAGAGGCCTAGGATAACAAGAGTCCTAGCCGAATACGCCGGTGGGAAGGAGTCCTTGTCTTGATCACCATGTTTTGTGGAATCTTCCTTGTATGCGGCAATTGTCCGAACTGGCCCATGAGTATACGGCCATGGGGGTCCTCGGCCCAATCTAACTAATCGGGAGACGACATGGTGAGTACCCCCTAGTCCAGGACACTGTCCCACACGCCGCGCGGAGCAAGACACAGCTTGGAGGTAGGTCCCCCGTCGAGGAAGGCGCCAGCGAGACCTTCCCCCCGGTGGAGGGCCTATGGTCGTCGAGGTCGCCGCCAGCGTCCTCCTTGCCCCTTTGTATCGTCCTGGTTTCTGGACGCCCCAACGGTGGTTGGGGGTGGCGCAGGGCGGGGCCCTCGTCGGGTGACATGAAGCAAGGCTCCGGCCTATGAAGGTCTCCGCTCGTGACACTCTCACATAATAAAGAGTGGCGCGGTACACGCCCCGGAGTCTCCTGAGCACCGCCGTAGGGCCTCACGGGGGAACTCTCCCACATCCTAGTGGAAGCACCATGCTCCGCGCTGGCCGTCGACACTCTCCCCCAATGACTATGCCCACGCCTAGTGGAAGCACTTAGCTCCGCGCTCGTGAGAAGACCAAAGACTACCTAGGCGCCGGACACGGCCTTTTGCTTTCGCCCCTCTTGCTATACCCAATTCGCCGGCTTTTCGGATTGAATTTGACTGTTGTGCATTTACCAAAAGAAAAATGGGGGGAAGTTTTCTTGTCTTGCATCGTTCTCTCGCTTTTTGGATTCGTGTTTTTCAGCGCGGCTCGCGCCTGCTGCCCCTCCCCTGAGCGCCTCGCGAGCGGGGGCTGGGTGCAGTGCTCGCGCATTAGGCATGACCGGGCCAGCCCTGGGCATGCAAGGGCTCCCCTCGGGAGCCAGGCCAGCGGCCACTACATGATCACTTTGCCGTGGTCCGGCAGCTGGTCCGTCGCGAAACACTCTGGGACAGGTCAGCAGGCTCCTCGGACCCTCACGAGTGAGGCCCGCTTCGAGGGAACAAGCGCCGCCACGGCATCAAGGCTCACTCGAAACTCGCGGAGCGAAAGATAAGCCATAGCAACCACCCTACTAGGGAAGCCCGCAGACCTGCTGGGGCGCACTCCGCACGCCACTTCAAAAGCATTTCCTGATCATATACATTACAAGGGGCCCCCCTTTCAAATGCTCTCACAAGCATGACTTCTAGTTCTGGTTATACAGGCTAAAGCAAAGGAACCCGAGCCTAACTGGATATGCCTTCTTCATCGTCCCCACCCGCGCTGCTCGCACTGCTCGCGTCGTCGCAACCGTCCTCTTCATCATCGCCGCCTGCGCCACCTTCTCCGGCCGCAATTACCACTGTGTCGTCCTCCGGAGCAAATTCTTCCACCAGCGCGTCCACATGGTCATCCACTGACCTGGCCAGCCTGTTCAGAGTGACCGCGGGCATGGGGGCTAGCACAACATCAAAGTCAAAGTGGGAATCATGGTTTAGGAGGTTGTTGAAGACACGCGAGAACACGTGCCCAAGAAGACCCCGACTCCTCTCCCCAACAAGCTTGCGAGCCCTCATGGCCCGATCCTCCAAGTGGATCATGATGTCGCTGAAGAAGTTGAGGTGGCTGGCGTAGTCGTTCTCTTGTGGGTGAGGAGCGCTCTCATCGCAGATGGTGCCCAAGGTGCGGTTAGCCCTGACACGGAGATACCGGAGCAACGAGACGTGCTCGCGTTGCAGCGTCAGGCGATGATTCGTTGCGTCCGCAGTCCTCTCCGCAAGAGATGCGGTATCCTTGACCTGCTGCTGAAGGGAGGATAACTCGGCACGGGTAGAAGCCAAGGCAGATTGAAAAGAGGACAGGGCCTCCTAGGCGGCCCTCTCGCGTTGTTCCACAGATTCCAACTTCACCTTCAGGGCGGTGTTCCAGCCCTCGAGCTCGGCTTCGAGCAGCTCCAGCTTCAGGCGGAGCTCTTCAGCCAGGTCCGCGCGTGCCTTCGCCACCATCTCCTCAACCTCCAGCTGGACCAAAGCCTCTCGGGCGGCAATGGCATCCTCAGCCGTAGCCTCCTGGAGCTCCCTCACTTCCAGCCACTCCGACGCCAGGCTATGCTCCATAGCCTCCAGCGCAAGGTCTTCTTGGCATCTTAGAAGCTCCGCCTCGACGAGAGGCGCTTCGCCCGGCGACGCGGCCTGGAGGGCCCACCTCGCCTCGATCTGCTACTCAAGGGTGGCATTTGAAGCCAGGACCTCTTGCTCTCGCTCCTCGGCTTCCTCATGACGGCGATCGGCGGCATCGGCCTCCTCGAGAGTAAGGAAAGCAGCAGCACGCGCGTCGTCCTGGTCACATTGAAGCTGCTCGAGGTTTATGGCGACCTTCAGCTGGTGCCATTCGCGTGCCAGCTGGCGGTCCTCTTCCTCGAGCCGGGTGTTAACATCGGCAAGCTCTCCACCAAGCCAGATCATCGCATGCATCGCCTCACCGAAGAACTTGAAGTGGATGGCACTGCGCCCACACGTGAACTCCAATGCGCGGCCAAGCCCGTGTTCAGCCCCGGGGGCTGCCGGAGGAGTGCAAAGTGCCTCGCCTGCCTCCGGCTAGGGGCTGGACGGCGCAGCCTCGCAGCATGAAGAAGACGGCCCAGAGGGCGCTCGATCGCCATCATTGATCAGCGGGAAGACCGTCGGCACACCCCAACCCTCCAGGCCAGGTCGCGGGAGGAGGAAGTAGGAGGCTCGAGTCCGAGGCCCCCTAGCGGCACCCTAGCGTCCAGGGTTGGCCTCGTACCTTGTGTAGGAGCTAAGCGCGGGGGGTTGTGCCAGGATTTGAAGGATGCCTCTCCTGAGGCTTCTTCACCACAGGGACCCTGCGAGGCCTTGATCAGAAAAAAAACATGGCACGCTGGAAGTCACTAAGATAAGGTATTTACTCATCCATGGCTCTGTACTTCCTCAGTTTCAGCGGCCGGCAGGCGTCACCGTTGCAGCTCGGAGGCCCCTTCCTCTTGCAGAGAGCTTCAAGATTCAGGCGAAGCCGGTCGGGCCTCAAGAGACGGTCCCCAAGAGTAGGAGCGCTCGGTGGGGCGCCCCGCGCGGCAGCCTCAGGAGCGGGAGCGCTCGGTGGGGCTCCCTGGGCGGCCGCCTCAGGAGCCCCAGGAGGCGCCTCCCCTTCACCAGCTACTTCGGAGCCATTGCCCCGAGCCTCGGGAGCTTCTGCCTCCGGGGCACCGGGCCGCGCCACCCTATGGTGGCCCTTTCCTAGGCCTCGGGAGCCCCAGCCTCTGGAGCACTTGATGGCGCAGGACCTCCGGAGGTCCCCTCGGCAGCGGCTGGTGGCATGTCCCCCCTGCTTCCACACTCAGGATGCACGCCGCGGAATCAAGAAGCAAGGGAGTCACGAGGATGGGGTTCTCGCGAGGCCCCTCAAGGCCAGCCGGGAGTAAGCCCCACTCATCAAAGAGGGGCATCTTCCCCACGAAGGCCATGTTGTTTGAGCACTGGTAGAGGAGGCAGTCGTTTCCTGGAAGGTCAGCGAGTTTGGAGTTGCCCGTCAGAAGCTCAAGCACCTTATTCAGGGTCTTGGAATGCAGCGCCGGCTCCTGGAACCTCATGGAGTCCTCGGCGCGGGTGAAGGCCCACATCGGGCGAGAGTGGCGCTGGAGCGGGGCAATGCGCCACTGGACGAACTCCTTCACCACCATTGGCGTTGTCACCCCCAGCTTCTACAGCCTGTCCAGCCGCTTCCAGCCGCGGGCAAGCCGACCGTCGATGAGCTTTGCATGCCCCCAACCGGAGCTAGGCACGACGGGCGCTCGAGGGGTCATGAGAAGGGGGCTACGCGTACCTGCATCAACAAACAACCACTGCTTCCGGAACCCTTTCGCATCTGGCGATAGCTCGATGTCGATTCCCAAGCCAGCCGTCGCAACAACAGCTTTGAAGGACATGCACCCCGCGCACTAGCGGGCGTCAACCAGACGGAACAAGAAGAAATGGCGAAATAGGGCCACGGAAGGAGCAATGCCCACCATGGCTTCGCAAAGGAAGACGAAGTCAGGAAGGAGGATGATGGAGCGGGATCCAGGTGCAACAGATGGATCTGGTAGTGCGAGATTATGGCGTTGAAGAAAGGAGAGAAAGGGGGATCACGCCCGCAAAGAGGGCATGAAGATGGATGGGAATCTAAGTGGCGCTTGCTACCTCTTGAGCATGCGTTGGTTTTCCCTTGAAGAGGAAAGGGTGATGCAGCAAAGTAGCATAAGTATTTCCCTCAGTTTTGAGAAACAAGGTATCAATCCAGTAGGAGGCTACATGCAAATCCCTCGTACCTACACAAACAAATAAGAACCTTGCATCCAACGAGATAAAGGAGTTGTCAATCCCTTCACGGCCACTTGCACAAGTGAGATCTGATAGAGATAATAATAAGATAAATATTTTTGGTATTTTTATGATATAGATTGGAAAGTAAAGATTGCAAAATAAAATAGATCGGAAACTTATATGATCGAAAATAGACCCGGGGGCCATAGGTTTCACCAGGGGCTTCTCTCAAGATAGCATAAGCATTACGGTGGGTGAACAAATTACTGTCGAGCAATTGATAGAAAAGTGCATAGTTATGAGAATATCTAGGCATGATCATGTATATAGGCATCACGTCCGCGACAAGTAGATCGAAACGATTCTGCATCTACTACTATTACTCGACACATCGATCGCTATCTAGCATGCATCTAGAGTATTAAGTTCATAAGAACAGAGTAACACATTAGGCAAGATGACATGATGTAGAGGGATAAACTCAAGCAATATGATATAAACCCCATCTTTTTGTCCTCGATGGCAACAATACAATACATGCCTTGCTGCCCCTGCTGTCACTGGGAAAGGACACTGCAAGATTGAACCCAAAGCTAAGCACATCTCCCATTGCAAGAAAGATCAATCTAGTAGGCCAAACCAAACTAATAATTCGAAGAGACTTGCAAAGATAACCAATCATACATAAAAGAATTCAGAGGAGATTCAAATATTGTTCATAGATAATCTTGATCATAAATCCACAATTCATCAGATCTCGACAAACACACCACAAAAAGAATTACATCGAATAGATCTCCAAGAAGATCGAGGAGAACTTTGTATTGAGATTCAAAGAGAGAAGAAGCCATCTAGGTAATAACTATGGACCCGAAGGTCTGTGGTAAACTATCACACTTCATCGAAGAGGCTATGGGGTTGACATACAAGCCCTCCATGATCGATTCCCCCTCCGGTGGAGCACCGGAAAAGGCCCCAAGATGGGATCTCATGGGTACAGAAGATTGCGGCGGTGGAAATAGGGTTTCATGGTGCTCCTGGATGTTTTCAGCGTATATGGATATAATATATATATATATATATATATATCTATATATATATATATATATATATATATATATATATATAGGCGAATGAAGTCGGTCATGGGAGCCACAAGGGGCCCATGAGGGTGGGGGCGCGCGTCCCTGCCTCGTGGCCACCTCGTTTCTTTCTTGAGGTCCACTCCAAGTCTCCTGGATCGCGTTTCTTCCAAAAATAACTCTCTCGAAGGTTTCATTCCGTTTGGACTCCGTTTGATATTCCTTTTCTGTGAAACATTAAAATAAGCAAAAAACAACAATTTGGGTTGGGCCTCCGGTTAATAGGTTAGTCCAAAAAATAATATAAAAGTGCTTAGTAAAGCCCATTAAACATCCAAAACAATTAATATAATAGCATGGAACAATCAAAAATTATATATAGGTTGGAGACGTATCAAGCATCCCCAAGCTTAATTCCTGCTCATCCTCGAGTAGGTAAATGATAAAAACAGAATTTTTGATGTGGAATGCTACCTACATATTTTTCAATGTAATTCTCTTTATTGTGGCATGAATG
This sequence comes from Triticum aestivum, assembly GCF_018294505.1. Lineage (NCBI taxonomy): Eukaryota > Viridiplantae > Streptophyta > Magnoliopsida > Poales > Poaceae > Triticum > Triticum aestivum. Next base: position 206,787,934 of record NC_057810.1, on the reverse strand, counting down.
TTCAGATCCAAATGACTAAAGATAAAAGTTTAATATTGACATAAAAATAGTCATGTCTTATCAAAATAACATAGCCAAAGAAAGCTTATCCCTACAAAATCATATAGTTAGGCCATGCTTCATTTTCGTCAGACAAAATGCTCTCATCATGCACAACCCTAGTTTCAGACAAGCAATTCGTGCATACTTTTTAATGCGCTTCAGCTTTTTCAACCCTCATGCAATACATGAGCGTAAGCCATGGATATAGCACTATGGATGGAGTAGAGTATGATGATAGGGATTATGTGGAGAAGACAAAAAAGGAGAAAGTCTCATATTGACACGGCTAATCAACGGGTTATGGAGATGCCCATCAATTGATGTCAATACGAGAAGTAGGGATTGCCATGCAACGGATGCACTAGAGCTATAAATGTATGAAAGCTCAACAAAAGAAACTAAGTGGGTGTGCATCCAACTTGCTTGCTCATGAAGACCTAGGGCATTTTGAGGAAGTCCATCATTGGAATATACAAGCCAAGTTCTATAATGAAAACTTCCCACTAGTATATGAAAGTGACAACATAGGAGACTCTCCATCATGAAGATCATGGTGCTACTTTGAAGCACAAGTGTGGAAAAAGGATAGTAACATTGTCCCTTCTCTCTTTTTCTCTCATTTTTTTATTTTTTTATTTTTTTATTTCGTTGGGCTTCTTTGGCCTCTTTTTTTATTTGGGATCCTTTGGCCTCTTTTATTTTTCATAAAGTCCGGAGTCTCATCCCGACTTGTGGGGGAATCATTGCTTCCATCATCCTTGCCTCACATGGGACAATGCTCTAATAATGAAGATCATCACACTTTTATTTATTTACAACTCAATACTTAGAACAAAATATGACTCTATGTGAATGCCTCCGGCGGTGTACCGGGATATGCAATGAATCAAGAGCGACATGTATGAAAGAATTATAAAGGTGGCTTACCACAAATACAATGTCAACTACATGATCATGCAAAAGGAATATGACAATGATGGAGCGTGTCATTTAGATATATTAAAACTGAGCACCCTCCCAGCCCTCTCAGGCCATAAGCATTTCTAGTCGTTAGATCGCCACTTTTAGTTGTTTTTGGTCGTCGGATTGTTGTTAGTCGCACCTAAATATCGTACATAGGCGCTAACTCGCGGGTCAGGCTGCACTAGGCTTTTCGGGCCGCTGCTCCGGTCGCTTTTTTCGGTGTCTGACATTCAATTGGGCCTATTGGCCTACTGGGCCTTTTCTATCATCCTCGCCTTCTCTACTGTCTATCCAACACAGCGCAAAGGGTGAAACGCCACACACCAGCCCTAAACCATGTTCGCCACCTGCTCTGTTCTGACTGCGCTGCCTGACATGGCCTCGGAGTGCATTGGCGGCTGCGCGCCGACGCGAGCGGCGCGGCCGGATGGGGCAACAAAAAACAATTCGATCGCTGCCCATTAGGCTAACCTCCATCGGCCGCGGGTCACCGTACAACCAGATCGATCCAGGTGAGAGAGAGATGGCAGTCTATCCAGCCCCCGCGGGCGATGCGGGCAACAAGGGGATCAGTCGGTCCAACCGACACAGGCGATTAGTCTGCTACAGAATGGAGAAAGGAGGGAGAGGATCCAGCCGACGCAGGCGATTCATGCCGATGCTTCGTCTGATCAGAACTGCTCCATCGAGATTTCAAGATGTGGTCATTCTTCAGTTTATGTTCTGACATTCATGGCGGATGATGGTACGTGTATATATGCTTCCTCCACTACAACTCTTCGCTCAACCTTTCCACCCCAGCAGCAGAACCTCCTTCACCATGATGCTCGGATAGGTTTCCCTATAATTCTTTTCAATTCATGTATGATTCACTCTTCCACCAAGCAATTGCCTTGTCCTGATGCCCTCTTATCCCAGAAAAAATTACATACAGATGATGTTCATGTTGGTTGTTGTCAACTCATTTCGGTAGATCCTGGAGCTTTCTGATCTGTTTATTTGATTTTGGATTGCCGGGTGGTCAGAACCAAAAGAAGAGACATATTGATAATGTGTATCTTCTGTAACAGACGTGTGATGTTTACTTCTGTATATTGTTTCAGATTTAGCGCCAGAACAATATTTTTGCATGGCCAGGTAATCAGAACCAAAAGAAGAGACATATTGATAATGTGTATCTTCTGTAACAGATGTATGGTGTTTACTTTCGTATAGTGTTTCAGATTTGGAGCCGAAACAGTATGTTTTGTCTTTGGTTACAGACTTACAGGTACACTATTCTTTTTTTCCTTCAATTTATTATTTATCCTTTGTATTCCAGTTTATGTTATGGTGTCCCTGAGATTCTGATATTCATTTCATTTACTTTACTTTGCGAAGGACGTGCCAATGGTCTTTTGGAATTTTAATTAGCAAGGGCAGCCTTGAAGGTGCTCGGATGATCTTAACTTGTGGCTCTTTTTTCTTTTAGCTTGACTGCAGTATCTTCCCATTTCTTCTGCCATAATCAGATATCATTCCAGAGAGCTTGTCAAAGAAATAAACCATGGGCTAATGGAAATTATACGAATGCCTATATACTGACCACATCGGGACATTTACCTTGAAGAGATTAGGGTCTGTTTACTTAAGCTTGGCAATAACATTACTAAATGAAGGTACTCGGATGATCAACTTATGGCTCTTTTTTCTTTTTGCTTGACCGATTATCTTCTCATTACTTCTGCATAATCAAATATTATTCTAGAGAGCTTGTCAAAGAAATAAACCATGGGCTAATGGAAAGTATACGAATGCCTATATACTGACCACATCGAGACATTTACCCTTGAAGAGATTAGGGTCTATTTACTCAAGCTTGGCACCAACATTACTAAATTAGAAATAAGACAAATCGTGGATCTGGTTTGTCATTCTCAATCTTTTCTATTACTAATAATTTTTGATAATTATTAATTGTGGAATAGCTACCAGTGCATCTGTAATGAATCATCAATTGCCATGAAATTACTAATAATGGTTAGGACCTTGAATTTCCTGCCATAACGCGTTAATTTCTTTTATGGTGGCTACTTATGCTATTTTCACTAGAGGATGCTTCATGCAGTGGCGGAGCTAGAGGGTGGACAGGGTGGGATGTGCTACATATGCCTTCACATATCACCTACACCAGCAATGATAATATATGTTCCACACAGAATATGCGTGAACAACATGAACGGTAGTAGATATGTGACTGCGCTTAGTTGAAAGCAATGTCCATTTTTTTTAAATGATTCCCTCCTCAAGTCTCCCTAGATACTCTATGTTCCAGTGTATATTCGTTTCTTACTACTATCATTAAATAAAATCTATAGCTAGAATTTCCCAAGTACAATTTATGTTTCAGTTATGGTTTATGCATCTTGGCCTTGTTCTGAACTTTCAAGCGATAGAGGCAGAGTATGTTTTGTAAGAAAAGGGATTGTTATCATAAAATTTCCTTACACCTAATGTTATGTACTTTGAACAATATGAAACCTAATCTTCCATTTGTGGTTTGTATACTTGATATTCATTGCTATATTTCCTGACATATCAGTAGTTCAATCTTTATTTTATTTTTGGGTCAAAACTGCTTCGTACTTCTTCGCTTTGTGTGAAATGGTGGTTTCTTTATTCTTTTATGAGAAACAATAATTTACATTGTGGAAATGTTTTCAGTAAATCCAAAACAGCCATGTAATGCCATTCTCTGTATTATTAGTTGATGGAATATATGTGACCTCTTTTTTCTTTAAGGTTGTATGTTGCAGAATATGTGGTGAACGGAGGTTTGCATTCATGGAGATATCTGATTTATTGTAGAATTAGCCTTTATATACCGCCGTCAATTTTTTTGAATGATAATGGCATTTTCAAGCATAGTGAGCTGCATTACACAAGGAGCACTTCAACTTGCGGATGCAGGACTAAAGATGCTACTGTCACCTTTGTTTGTGCTTTTACTCAAAAACAATTAACTGGTGTCGCTGATGTATCGTATAGTTCTAACTATTTACAGAGTGTTTTTTGTCCCATCTCTTTCATACCAATGGCATTTTTAATCTGTATCAACTATATTTGCATGCATCAAGTTTCATTTATTCTTGATGAACTGCTATATTCTGTGTTGGCAAAATTTGTTGCACATCACAACACACGTATAGTCATGATTTGTTGGAGGTACCGTAGAACTAGGATAATCTTTTGAGACCACACTAGCATTCCCTGTTGGTCTAGATGCTACTATTCTGATACATTTCTAATGCCTCTCCTATGGTAGTTACTTTTGAAGGAAGATTAATTTTTCCTGATGCTTATATTCACCTAGACAAATCTTCAACTATATATATATATATATATATATATATATATATATATATATATATATATATATATATATATATATATATATATATAGTTCATTAGTTTTATCTGCATGCAAAAGTACATGCCATGAAGTTGTCTTCCCGTGACTGTGACGTGGATTTAATTTTGCTTCTTGGTCAATTTAATTGTGAAGATAAAGTCATACCACTCTATTGGATAGATGAATGAGAAAATGCCCACCACTAAGGTTTATACTAGGGTCCATGCCATGATCATGCCAAAGGAGACTCAATGGAACTTTTATTTTGCACTCTCATTTCAAAATAATTAGGAACCCCATGTTCTACATAATTGTCTAACACTATCAAACAACATTCAAAATGGACGGACGCGGCAACACGCGCCATCAATGATCTAGTAATAAACGGAACGGTGGAAAGTTGCATGGCAATATATCTCGGAATGGCTATGGAAATGCCATAATAGGTAGGTATGGTGGCTGTTTTGAGGAAGATAGAAGGAGGTTTATGTGTGATAGAGCGTATCGTATCACGGGGTTTGGATGCATCGGCGAAGTTTGCACCAACTCTCAAGGTGAGAAAGCGCAATGCACGGTACCGTAGAGGCTAGCAATGATGGAAGGGTAAGAGTGCATATAATCCATGGACTCACATTAGTCATAAAGAACTCATATACTTATTGAAAAAGTTTATTAGCCCTCGGAGCAAAGTAATACTACGCATGCTCCTAGGGAAGGGTTGGTAGGAGTTAACCATCACGCGATCCCGACCTCCACTCATAAGGAAGGCAATCAAAGAACACCCCGTGCTTCAAATTTGTCACACAACATTTACCATACATGCATGCTACGGGACTTGCCAACTTTAACACAAGTATTTCTCAGTTTCATAATTTCCCAACTCGCATGACTCTAACATTATCACCTTTATATCTCAAAACAATTATCAAATATCAAATTGATCATAGTATTCAATGCACTCTATATGACAGTTTTTATTATACCCAACTTGTATGCCCATCATATTAGGACTAATTTTATAACCAAAGAAAATACCGTGCTGTTCTAAAAGACTCTCAAAATAATATAAGTTAAGCATGAGAGATCAATAATTTCTACAAAATAAAACCACCGCCGTGCTCTAAAAAGATATAAGTGAAGCACTAAAGCAAAATTATGTAGCTCAAAAGATATAAGTGAAGCACATAGAGTATTCTAATAAATTCTGATTCTTGTGTGTCTCTCCCAAAAGGTGTTTACAGCAAGGATGATTGTGGTACACTAAAAAGCAAAGACTCAAATCATACAAGACTCTCCAAGCAAAACACATATCATGTGGTGAATAAAAATATAGCCTCAAATAAAGTTACCGATGAACAAAGACGAAAGAGAGGATGCCTTCTAGGGCATCCCCAAGCTTAGGCTTTTGGTTGTCCTTGAATTTTACCTTGGGGTGCCTTGGGCATCCCCAAGCTTAGGCTCTTGCCACTCCTTATTCCATAATCCATCAAATCTTTACCCAAAACTTGAAAACTTCACAACACAAAACTCAACAGAAAACTCGTAAGCTTCGTTAGTGAAAGAAAGCAAACCACCACTTTAAGGTACTGTAATGAACTCATTATTTATTTATATTTATGTTAAACATACTGTATCCCAACTTCTCTATGGTTCATACCCCCCAATACTAGCCATAGATTCATCAAAATAAGCAAACAACACACGAAAAACAGAATCTGTCAAAAACAGAACAATCTGTAGTAATCTGTAACTTTCGAATAATTCTGGAACTCCAAAACTTCTACCAAAATAGAAAGTCCTAGGCAATTTGTCTATTAATCTTCTGCAAAAAGAATCAGCTGAAAATCACGTCTCTGTGATTTACTAAAATTATTCCCGTGCTCGCAAAAGTTTCCGTTTTTCAGAAAGATCACATTAACTATCACCCAAGATGATCCTATAGGTTCTACTTGGCACACACACTAATTAAAAAATAAAACCACATCTAACCAGAGGCTAGAGGAATTATTTAATACTAAACAGGAGCAAAAAGCTAAGAACAAAAATAAAATTGGGTTGCCTCCCAACAAGCGCTATCGTTTAACGCCCCTAGCTAGGCATAAAAGCGAGAATAGATCTAAGTCTTGCCATCTTTGGTATTCAATTCTTCAATAGAACACTTATAACTCTTAGGAGTTTCCTTCTTTTTATTAATGATTAAACTTCTAGGCAAGAAATCAAGAAATTCGTTTGTAGCAAAAGGTTCCTTAATGATAGCGAAAAAACTGGGGTGAACACTAATTGATTTGAGATCCGCATTTTCCTTACTAGAAGATTCACCCTTATTTTTAGGACATACATTAATTTGGCAACTTTGGTAGTAGGAGGATTTGGAGTATTTTTCATGGATGAAAAGGCAGACCCTAAGTTGGTAATAATATCCTCAAGTTTACCGATTCTTGTGGAATCTTGATCTATTCTTTCGTTAACTATAGGTTCCTTTTCTTTAAAAAAATGCAGAGTAACTCCAACTTTAGATCCATATTGGGTAATTTTTGTTGTGGATCTTTTTATCCAAATTTTCAATTAACTCTATAGTGGCAACTTTATTTTCAATAATTTCAAGCCTTTGCATCACATGTTCCAAAGTTAAAACAGTTCCATTAACCAAAAGAGGTGGTGGGCCAAACAAATCTATCATAGAATTATAAGAATCTAAAGTATGGCTACCCAAGAAATTCCCTCCGGTAATGGTATCAAGAATATATCTATTTCAAGGAGTAATGCCTACATAAAAATTGCGAAGAAGAACGGAACTAGACTGCTTCCTAGTAGATCTATTTTGAGCATTGCAAATTTTATGCCAAGCGTCTTTTAGATTTTCTCCCTCCCTTTGTTTAAAATTAAGAACTTCATGATCGGGAGTACTAACAATGATAGAAGGACTAGCCATGACGACGAATGACGAAACAAGAAGCAAACGAAAAAGAGGCAAACGGGAAAGAGATGGCGAATAAAACGGCAAGGGTGAAGTGGCGCAGAGGAAAACGAGAGGCAAATGACAAATAATGTAATGCGAGGGATAAGGGTTTGTGATGGGTACTTGGTTTATCCTGACTTGTGCGTAGACCTCCCCGGCAACGGCGCCAAAAATCGTTCTTGCTACCTCTTGAGCATGTGTTGGTTTTCACTTGAAAAGGAAAGGGTGATGCAGCAAAGTAGCATAAGTATTTCCCTCAGTTTTGAGAACCAAGGTATCAATCCAGTACGAGGCTACACGCAAATCCCTCGTACCTACACAAACAAAGAAGAACCTTGCAACCAACGCGATAAAGGGGTTGTCAATCCCTTCACGACCACTTGCAAAAGTGACATCTGATAGAGATAATAATAAGATAAATATTTTTGGTATTTTTATGATATAGATTGGAAAGTAAAGATTGCAAAATAAAATAGATCGGAAACTTATATAATGGAAAATAGACCCAGGGGGCATAGGTTTCACAGGGGGCTTCTCTCAAGATAGCATAAGTATTACGGTGGGTGAACAAATTATTGTCGAGTAATTGATAGAAAAGTGCATAGTTATGAGAATATCGAGGCATGATCATGTATATAGGCATCACGTCCGCGACAAGTAGATTGAAATGATTCTGCATCTACTACTATTACTCCACACATCGACCGCTATCCAGCATGCATCTAGAGTATCAAGTTCATAAGAACAGAGTAACACATTAGGCAAGATGACATGATGTAGAGGGATAAACTCAAGCAATATGATATAAACCCCATCTTTTTATCCTCGATGGCAACACTACAATACGTGCCTTGCTGCCCCTGCTGTCACTGGGAAAGGACACCACAAGATTGAACCCAAAGCTAAGCACTTCTCCCATTGCAAGAAAGATCAATATAGTAGGCCAAACCAAACTAATAATTCGAAGAGACTTGCAAAGGTAACTAATCATACATAAAAGAATTCCGAGGAGAATCAAATATAGTTCACAAACCCACAATTCATCGGATCTCAAGAAACACACCACAAAAAATAATTACATCGAATAGATCTCCAAGAAGATCGAGAAGAACTTTGTATTGAGATTCAAAGAGAGAGAAGAAGCCATCTAGCTAATAACTTTGGACCCGAAGGTCTTTGGTAAACTACTCACACTTCATCAGAGAGGCTATGGGGTTGATGTAGAAGCCCTCCGTGATCAATTCCCCCTCCGGCGGAGCGCCGGAAAAGGCCCCAAGATGGGATCTCATGGGTACAGAAGGTTGCAGCGGTGGAAATAGGGTTTTGTGGTGCTCCTGGATGTTTTCAGGGTATATGGATATATATAGGCGAAGGAAGTCAGTCAGGGGAGCCACGAGGGGCCCACGAGGGTGGGGGCACGCCTACCCCCCTGGGGCGCGCCTCCCTGCCTCGTGGCCGCCTCGTTTCTTTCTTGACATCCACTCCAAGTCTCCTGGATTGCGTTTGTTCCAAAAATAACTATCCCGAAGGTTTCATTCCGTTTGGACTTCGTTTGATATTCTTTTTCTGTGAAACACTGAAATGGGCAAAAAACAGCAATTTGGGTTGGGCCTGCGGTTAATTGGTTAGTCCCAAAAATAGTATAAAAGTGCTTAGTAAAGCCCATTAAACATCCAAAACTAGTAATATAATAGCATGGAACAATAAAAAATTATAGATACGTTGGAGACGTATCAGCGCTCATGTCACCCACAAGCCAAGACGCGGGCCGGGTGGCCATCGCCTTCCACTTGTTGGAATCGGCTGCGAGAGCGGGGAGGACCTTGTTCAGCCCCTCCTGATTGATTACCGTCGACTGCTCGAGGGCTGGCTCCAAGGACGGCAGGGGTCCGGCCGGGGCGCGCGACCTCCCCTTCTTCTTCCTTTGCCGCGGGGCCATGGCGGAAGTTAGGAAGGGGAAGCGGCGCTGGCACCATATCTACACGAAGGATTGCAAGCCTGGGAAGAGAAGGAGCGAGGGCCAAGCACGGCAATCTACAGGGGCGGATTGCTCTGGCAATGGGCAGCCTTCAGGCTTGGAGGATTTCAAGGCAGCATGGGGAAGTGGAGACGCCCACGTCCCATCAATCACCACACATCGTTCAAGGCAACAGGCGGTTAGGGCCCATGGCACTCCGCACTTCCCCTTTGGCTTCGCCTAGAAGCAAAGTCCGAGCGCGCTTTGGGCCTGGGGGTTACTGTCGGTGTTCTGGATATGGGGGTACCCAGATTTGCCTGCCTGCGGCCCATTGCATGGCTCCATCGATCGCCTGGTACGGTCCAGCTTCAGCATCAACAACTCAAGACCCTCGCGAGCGGCCGAGCCTCGCGAGGGACCGAGCCTCGCGAGGCGGACGACATCAAGACCTCCAGGGGGATTGGCCTCCTCATACTGGCTCCCGAGCAGCGTAGAGTTCTATGCAAGGTGCACCTCACGAGGCTCAGTTGATGCGAGCCAGACAATCAAGGCCAGGCGGGTGCAGAGTACCAGTTTCCTCTTTGGTGCAAAGGAGGCAAGCTGCAGGCGCGGAGTCCCGAGGAATCAGCCAAAGATTTCCATTCTGGTGCAACAAGACCAAGACCGCCAGTACGACAGGACGGAGGTCATCGCCGAGCCCACCACAGCGTCACGACCAGACGCTTTTGCATGCGAAGACCACTTTAGTCAGGATAGAATGTACTGCTTTTCCCCCTTCAAAGCTGGCCGTTGTGGGATCCCTTCCCACCAAAATTTGGGAAGAGGACCAAGGCCACTATAAATAGGACTTAGCCACCACCAAAGAGAGGAAGATCCATTCCCACTTGACCACCTCTCCAGCTCTCTCGACCTCAAGAACACCCTACCTCCTGAGGCTGTTCATCCACTATACTAGTTCATCATCAGGCCTTCGAGGCAATCCACCACAAAGCTGGAGTAGGGTATTACACCGCAAGGTGGCCTGAACCAGGATAAACTGATGTGTCTCTCTGTTCCTTTGATTTCGACGCACTAGGCCGTTAGGATCGCGAGTAGGCAGGCTGGGTAGGTTGAGATCTCCGCACACACCCTAGAGTTCGAACCTATCAAGGGTTTGCGGAACCCGAAATCCGACAGTGTGTTCCTCCAAAGATCACTCTGTAGGATAGCATCTTGCTTACATAAGCTTTGGAACACATTAAGACAATTTTTTGAGAACTAATGACAGTGAGATTCTCTCACTGCCTTTTGTATTAATAAATTAAGGGGGGAGGTTACAGTGTCCAGATCTTTACATGTTACATTAGGAGGGGGGAGGGGGTAGGCGAAGTAGCTAATACAAAGAATCACAGTGAGCTAGCTATGGATAAAATGTAAGGACCCTGCTCTTGCTTCGATCTATGAACCAGCATGGCAAAGTCCAGCTTGAATCTGCTCCTCCAAGAGTCAAACAAAGGCTAGATCCCTCTAAAGTGTTTGTCGTTTCTCTTCTTCCAGATCCCCCAGGCTGCCACGACAAATACTTCTAGGAACATCGGCCGAGCCCACCTGGCTTTGCCCTCATGCAACATTCGCATCCTAGAAGTGTCATTTGGCCATTGTATTCCAAGGGCATCCCAGCATCTCTGACTGAAGGGGCAGGTAAAGAAGAGGTGCACGATGTCTTCCTCAGGTGGGTGGGGCAGAGAAGGCAGGCGTAGTCATCGTTCTGGATTTTGCAATGTCTTCTCCTGAGCATATTCCTAGAGTTCAATCTATCAGCCATCAGCAGCCACAAGAACACTTTCCACTGCATTGTACATTTGGTTTTCCATATCCAACCAAAGGCCTCATCAACCTGCACCTGGTTGAAGCAGTGATCATAATATTGAGTGAACCGAAACGTATCTCCCCCCCCCAGACACATGACCACACATCCTTGCCCTCAGTGAGGGAAGTATCCAAGGTCTCAGCCTGCAGCCTAGCAACCTCATGACGTACCTCCAGTGATAGCGGCAGGTGGAACACTTCCCCCAATCGATCAGAAGACAAAAGTTGCCGCACTGAGATATCCGGTTCTCAGGCAAAAGAAAAAGCTCTCGGAAATTTGTCTTGGAAAACTTCACTTTTCCATTTTTCTTTCCTAAACAGGATCATGTCACCTGCCACCACGTCCAATTTTGTGACCCCTCTATATACGTCCGATAGCTGCATGAGGTCTCTCCACCAGAACGATCCACACGATTCTGAAGCATGAGGTATTTTGCCCGCATAATAAGTATCACAGACCAAACTCACCCAAGGAACATCGCATTTGTTATAAAATTTGTGAAGCTGTTTCAGCAGAAGCCCTTGGTTTTGGATCTTAAGATCGATGATCCCCAGTCCACCTTTGTTCTTAGGTCTGCACACAATCCCCCACGCCACCAGCAAGCTGCCCTTGTATCCATCATCCGATTTCCTCACCCAAAGGCAGGACCTGCGCAGTTTATCAAGGTGCTCGATGATCTTAGGGTTTATCTTGATGGAACACATGGCATAAATGGCCAAGAAGGTGACCACCGAATTGAGCAGTGTGAGTTAGGAGCCATAGTCCAACAATGAGGCTGCTGCCGGAGCTCTCCTCTGAACCGAGATCACTAGTGGCATCAGGTCAGTTACACTCAAGCGCGTGGTGCCCATGGGGAGGTCAAGATACGTAAACGGCACCTGGCCAATAGAGCAGCCAAAGATAGCTGCAATTTACACCGCCTGCACAGGATCAAGGTTGATGGGTACCAGAGTTGACTTGTGGAACTTGATCTTATTTAAGGCCCACCGACGTCGCGTAGTCGACCAACATACCTCTCAACACTCGCGATTGCGAGGTACATGCATGGAGGACAGCGATCGTGTCGTCAGCATATTGAATTAGGGATAGTCACTGTCAGAAGTGGGCAAGGGAAACCGGAGCAGTCCTGTCCGACTGGCGTCATTGATCGCCGACTGTAATTGATCTGCTGCAAGGACAAAGGTCAAAGGCGATAATGGATCGCCCTGTCGTACTCCACAAAGGCACTCAAACTGCTTCCCTGGGGCGCCATTAAGCAGCACCGCAGAGCTTCCCGAGGAAAAAATGCATTTGATCCACCACAGCCACTTATCATCAAAGCCCATATGACGCATGATCTCAATCATCGACTCATGTTGAATAGTATCAAATGCCTTCGCGAAGTCAAGTTTTAGAACACATTAAGACAATAGTCACCCTACCATACAATATTGAGAGTATTGCATCTCCGATGGAGTGGGTTATTATAGTTACTCTCCTCAGTTCACCACTGCCTTGTTTTCCCAGGTCCTACTTCATGGGATCTCCAATCACATAGGTTGGGTTACCACCATGCCAACTCATGTGGGTCTCATACCCATCTCTCTTAATGCACTATCTATCACAACACGTGATAGCCCTTTTGTAAAGGGATCTGCCAGATTCTTAGCCGTATGGACATACTCAAACGCTATCACTCCAGAGTTTCTTCATTTTCTGATAGCTTTTAACCTCATTCTTATTTGTTTGTTGGACTTCATGTTGTCCTTTGAACTCCTCACCTTGGTGATGATAGTCTGATTGTCACAGTTCATAAGGATAGCCGGAACTGGTTTGTCAACCAATGGAAAGTCCATCAAAAGATCTCGAAGCCATCCTGTTTCGACACCAGATGTGCCTAATGCTGTTAATTCTGCTTCCATTGTCGATCTTGTTAAGATCGTTTGCTTGCAAGATTTCCAGGAAACAGCGCCACCTCCAAGAGTAAACATATACCCAGTTGTGGCCTTCATCTCATAAGCATTAGAGATCCAATTCTCATCACTATACCCTTCAAGTACTAACGGGTATCCAATATAGTGAAGTCCATAGTTCATAGTACCTTTCAGATAGCGCATAACTCTCTCAACATCATGCCAATGTACATCACCCGGTTTGGATACAAATCATCTTAGTTTGCTCACAACAAATGTGATGTCAGGCCTTGTTGCACTTGCTAGGTAAATGAGTGAACCAATGATTTGAGAGTATCTCGGTTGATATTTAGTCGTGCCTTCGAACTTCCGAATCAACACGCTAGGATCATAAGGTGTTTGAGATAGTTTGCAGTCCGAATATCCAAAATGACTCAACACCTTCTCAACATAATGGGATTGCAGAAGTGTAATCCCACCCTCATTATCTCTCAGTAGCTTGATGTTCAAGATGACATCAGCCACACCATGGTCCTTCATCTCAAAGTTCTGAGATAGAAATGACTTGACCTCCTCAATGACTTTGAGGTTGGTTCCGAATATCAGTATGTCATCAACATACAACCACAGTATAACTCCTTCGCCCCCACCATGGTGATAGTATACACATTTGTCAGCTTCATTAACAACAAAGCCAATAGATGTCAGAGTTGTATTAAAATTGTCATGCCATTGGTTAGGTGCTTGCTTCAGGACATATAAAGATTTCGGCAACCTACACACTTTTCCTTCCTGACCATCTATCATAAAACCATCTTGTTGTTGCATGTAGATTTCCTCGTTTAGCTCTCCATTGAGAAAAGTCGTCTTAACATCCATCTGGTGGACGAGAAGACCATGCGAGGCCACCAACGAGAGTAATACTCGAATGGTGGTTAGTCTGGCCACAGGTGAATAAGTATCAAAGAAATCTTCCTCTTATTTTTGGTCATAGCCCTTGGGCACAAGCATAGCCTTGTACTTTTCAATCATACCATCGGGCCTAAGCTTCTTCTTGAACACCCACTTACATCCCAAAGGTTTGCAACCATAGGGACGGTCCATGATCTCCCATGTCCAGTTAGCCATGATGGAATCCATCTCGCTATGGACCGCATCCTTCCAGTAGTCAGCTTCTAGAGAGACATATGCTTCTGAAATAGAAGTGGGAGTATCATCCATGATATACACGAAGCAATCATCACCAAAGGTCTTTGCAGTCCTTTGTCTCATGCCCCTACCAAGGGTTTCCTCGTCATCCTTCACTGGATTTTCCTCATGTGTTTGTTCATAATATTTCATAGGAATGGTAGGCTCGGGAGTCTCCTCAGATTCCTGTCTAGAAGTGCTTTGCATATCTCCCATAGGAAAAATATCCTTGACGAATGTAGCATCTTGTACCGACCTTCTAGCCAGGTACCTCGTATTTCACTACTAGAAATCTATAGCCAACATTGTTCCTAGCGTAGCCCAAAATAACGCAGTCCACAATCTTGGGTCCAAGCTTACGCTTTTTGGGGATCGGCACATTGACTTTCGCCAAACAGCCCCAAGTACGCAAGTACGAGAGTGTTGTTCTTCTCTTCACCCATTTCTCATAGGGAGCGATCTCATTATCCTTTGTTGAAACTTTATTCAGGACATGACATGTCGTCAATATAGCCACCCCCACCATGCCTTGGATAAACCCAATGTATCTAACATGGTGTTAATCAAATCAGTTAGAGTACGTTTTTTCTGCTCGGCAACCCCGTTTGACTAGGGTGAATAGGAAGGCATCCTCTCATGAATAATGTCGTGTTCCACACAAAAATAATCAAACTGACTCGAGAAGTACTCTCCACCACGATCTGATCGGACTCGTTTAATTTTCTTTTCAAGTTGATTCTCAACTTCTGCCTTACAGATTTTAATCTAGTGTAGAGCCTCATTTTTAGTATTTAACAGATATACATAGCAATATATATCTAGTGGAATCATCTATCAATGTCATGAAGTATTTCTTTCAACCTTTAGTCAAGACACCATTCATCTCAAAAAGATCAGAATGTATGAGTTCTAATGGTGTCAAGTGTCTCTCCTCTGCAGCTTTGTGAGGTTGGCGAGGTTGCTTAGCTTGCACACATGAAAGGCACTTAGAACCTTTGGCTAAAGTGAACTCGGGATTAAATCCAACTTAGCTAGCCATGTTATAACAACGAAACTAATGTGATAAAGACGTGAATGCCAAACTTCAGATTCATTAACACTCGGCTGAATATGGTTCATGACTTTATTGCAAAAATCAGTGAGGGAAAGGCGGAACATCCCTCCGCTCTCATAACCTTTTCCAACAAATAGACCATATTTAATAACAACTAATTCATTAGACTTGAAGACCAACTTAAACCCTTCTCTACATAGAAGGGTGCCACTAACGAGGTTCTTCTTGATGGAGGGGACGTGCTGCATGTTCTTCAGCTGCACAATCCTTCCTGAAGTAAACTTCAGATTGATTGTGCCAACACCATGAACAGAAGCACTCGCGCCATTCCCCATCAATACGTACCCGTGACCTGTGACCTGGTAAGAAGTGAACAATGAAATATCAGCACACACATGAATGCCTGCAGCTGTGTCCACCCACCAATCGGTGGGCTGAAACACTAAAAAACAGTGAATAAATTACCGTACCCAGATGCACCATTCTGATTGTTGCCCATAATCATGTTGACAGACTTGGAGTCCGGTCCTGACTTCTTAAATTTGTTTGGGCACTTGTTGGCCCAATGTTCAACCGAACCATAAGTAAAGCAGCCCTCATCCTTCTTGTTCTTCTTGAAGGTCTTCTTACCCTTCTTATTAAAGTCAATATTCTGTTGGACACCGTTCTTTCCCTTGGGCTTGTGGGAGTTGAAGTTCCTCTGGTTCACCATGTTCGCGACAGAAGTCCCTTCCACCCCTTTTCTGTGTGAGTCCTTTGCCCTCGAATTCTGCTCAACACTCAGATGGCCAATGACATCCTCCACAGAGAATTCATGCATTTGATGTTTTAGAGTGGTGGCAAAGTTCCTCCAGGAATTAGGGAGCTTAGTGATTATGCAGCCCGCGACAAACTTGCCCCGTAAATCACACTTAAGAAGCTCAAGCTCCTTAATGATGCATATTATCTCATGAGCCTGCTCCAATACAGGATGGTTCTCAAACATCTTGTAATCGTGGAGCTTCTCTATAATATACATCTCGCTGCCGGCACCGGTGGCCCCGAACTTAGATACGAGTGCCTCCCACAAGTCCTTGGTGACATGCACATGTAAATATGCGTCGACCAATTTATCTCTGATCACGCTAAGAACTGCTCCGAGAAATACGATGGTGGCCTCCCTGAACGCCTTCTCCTGTTTGGGAGCAATTGTTCCCGTGGGCACACCGGCAACCCGGAACACGTTCATAGCCGTGAGCCATTAAGTGGTCATAGTCTGCTGATACGTCTCCAACGTATCTATAATTTTTGATTGTTCCATGCTATTATATTACCCCTTTGGATGTTTACGGGCTTTATTTTACATATTTATATCATTTTTGGGAGTAACTTACTAACCGGAGGCCCAACCCGTATTGTTGTTTTTTTGCCTATTTCAATATTTCGAAGAAAAGGAATATCAAACGAAGTCCAAACGGAATGAAACCTTCGGGAGCGTGATTTTTGGAACGAACATGATCCAGAGGGCTTGGAGTGCAAGTCAAGAAGCAGCCGAGGTGGCCACGAGATAGGAGCCCCCCCTAGGGCGCCCCCTGTCTCGTGGGCCCCTCGGGCAGCCACCGACGTACTTCTTCCTCCTATATATACCTACATACCCCAAAAACATCCGGGAGGCAGACAAAACACAATTTCCACCACCGTAACCTTATGTATCCACGAGATCCCATCTTGGAGCCTTCGCCGGCACTCTGCCGGAGGGAGAATCGACCACGAAGGGCTTCTACATCAACATCCTTGCCCCTCCGATGAGTTGTGAGTAGTTTACCACAGACCTACGGGTCCATAGTTATTAGCTAGATGGCTTCTTCTCTCTTTTTGGATCTCAATACAATGTTCTCCCCCTCTCTTGTGGAGATCTATTTGATGTAATCTCTTTTTGCGGTGTGTTTGTCGAGATCGGATGAATTGTGGGTTTATGATCAAGTTTATCTATGAATAATATTTGAATCTTCTCTGAATTATTTTATGTATGATTGAGTTATCTTTGCAAGTCTCTTCAAATTATCAGTTTGGTTTGTCCTACTAGATTGATCTTTCTTGCCATGGGAGAAGTGCTTAGCTTTGGGTTCAATCTTGCGGTGTCCTTACCCAGTGAGATAAAGGGTTGCAAGGCACGTATTGTATTTTTGTCATCGAGGATAACAAGATGGGGTTTACATCATATTGCTTGAGTTTATCCCTCTACATCATGTCATCTTGCTTAATGCGTTACTCTATTCATATGAACTTAGTGTGGAGTAATAGTAGTAGATGTAGGCAGGAGTCGGTCTACTTGTTATGGACGTGATGCCTATATACAAGATCATGCCTAGATAATCTCATAATTATTCGCTTTTCTATCAATTGCTCGACAGTAATTTGTTCACCCACCGTAATACTTATGCTATCTTGAGAGAAGCCTCTAGTGAAACCTATGGCCCTCGGGTCTATCACTTATCATATTTGCTTTCAATCTACTTTTATTTGCATCTTTACTTTTTGCATCTATATTATAAAATACCAAAAATATATTTATCTTATCTTACTATCTTTATTAGATCTCACTTTTGCAAGTGGCCGTGAAGGGATTGACAACCCCTTTATCGCGTTGGTTGCGAGTTCTCAGTTTGTTTGTGTAGGTGTGTGGTACTTTTGAGGAGCCTCCTACTGGATTGATACCTTGGTTCTCAAAAACTGAGGGAAATACTTATGCTACTATCGCTGCATCACCCTCTCCTCTTCGAGGAAAACCAACGCAAGCTCAAGACGTAGCAAGAAGGATTTCTGGCGCCGTTGCCGAGGAGGTCTTCGCTCAAGTCAAGACATACCAAGTACCCTTCACAAACCCATCTCCCTCGCTTTTACATTATTTGCCATTTGCCTCTCGTTTTCCTCTCCCCCACTTCACATTTGCCGTTTTATTCGCCCTCTCTTTCCCGATCTCCTCCTCTCTTTTTTTCTTGCCTTTTTCCGTTGCCCATGTGTTTGCTCGTTTGCCTCGTCGTTATGGCTAGTCCCCCTATCCTTATTATCACTCCCGAACAAGAAATTCTCAATTTTAAGCAAAGGGAGGGAGAAAATTTAAAAGATGCTTGGCATAGAATTTGCAATGCCCAATATAAATCTTCTAGGAAGCTTTCCACTTCCGTTCTTCTCCGCAATTTTTATGTAGGCATTACTCCTTGGAATAGATGTGTTCTTGATATTGCTATCGGAGGTGATTTCATGAGTAGCCATACGTTTGATGCTTATAATGCCATGTTGGATTTGTTTGGCCCTCCACCTCTTTTGGTCAATGGAACTGTTTTAATTTTAGAACACGTTATGCAACGGCTTGATATTATTGAAAATAAAATTGCCACTGTTGAGTTGATTGAAAATTTGGATAAAAAGATTCATAATGATATCACCCAATATGGATCTAGTGTTGGAGTTACTTTGAAAAATCTTAAAGAGAAAGAACCTATAGTTAATGAAAAAATAGATCTTGATTCTACTAGAATTGGTAAACTTGAGGATATAATTACCAACTTAGGTTCAGCATTTTCTTCCATGAAAAACACTCCAAAACCCCCTACAAAAACCGCCAAGCTTATTTATGTTCCTAAAAATAAGGGTGAATCTTCTAGTAAGGGAGACGCGGATCTCAAATCCATAAGTGCTCATCCAATTGTCTTTCTATCGTTAAGGAACCTTTTGCTACCAATGAATTTCTTGAATTTTTGCCTAAAGGTTTAGACATTGCTAAAAAGGGAGAAATCCCTAGAGATCATAAGTGCTCTATTTATGAATCAAGTGCCAAAGATGGCACTCGTTAGATCTATCTTTGCTTTTATGCCTAGCTAGGGGCGTTAAACGATAGCGCTAGTTGGGAGGCAACCCAATTTTCTTTGTGTTTTTTGTTTTTGCTCCTGCTTAGTAATAAATTTTGCTTCTACTTCCTGTTTAGATGTGTTTTGATCTTTTAGTTAGTGTTTGTGCCAAGTAGAACCTATAGGATGAACTATGATGATAGTTGATTTGATTCTGTTGAAAAACAGAAACTTTGCCGTCACGAGAAAAAAAATCAATAAATCACAGAAACATGCTTTTGCTTTGATTATTTTTGCTTCTGATCAATAAAAAAAATTCCAGTACGTCCTATTTTGGTAGGATTTTTAGAGTTCCAGAAGTTTGCGTTAGTTACAGATTGCTACAGACTGTTCTGTTTTTGACAGATTCTGTTTTTCGCGTGTTGTTTGCTTATTTTGATGCATCTATGGCTAGTAAAATAGTTTATAAACCATAGAGAAGTTGGAATACAGTAGGTTTAACACCAAAATAAATAAATAATGAGTTCATTACAGTACTTTATGTGGTGGTTTTGTTTTCTTTCACTAACGGAGCTTATAAGATTTCCTGTTGAGTTTTGTGTTGTGAAGTTTTCAAGTTTTGGGTAAAGCTTTTATGGACTATGGTAAAGGGTGGAAAGATCCTAAGCTTGGGGATGACCAAGGCACCCCAAGATATTCAAGGATATCCAAAAGCCTAAGCTTGGGTATGCACCGGGAAGGCATCCCCTCTTTCGTCTTCGTTCATTGGTAACTATACTTGGAGCTATATTTTTATTCGCCACATGATATGTGTTTTTCTTGGAGCGTCGTGTATTATATTAGTCTTTTCTTTTTAGTTAACCACAATCATCCTTGCTGTACACACCTTTTTGGAGAAGCCTATTTGATTAGAATTTGCTAGAATACTCTATGTGCTTCACTTATATCTTTTGAGCTTGATAGTTTTTGCTCTAGTACTTCACTTATATCTTTTAGAGCAAGGCGGTGGCTTGATTTTATAGAAATTGCTAGTATCTGATGCTTCACTTATATTATTTTGAGAGTCTTTTAGAACAGCATGGTATTTGCTTTGGTTACCAATTTGGTCCTAGAATGATGAGCATCCAAGTTGGGTATAATAAAAACTATCATAGAAATTGAATTGGATGCTATGATCAATTTGTTGCTTGATAATTGTTTTGAGATATAAAGGTAGTAATGTTAGGGTCATGCTAGTGGATAATTATGAAATTGAGAAATACTTTTGTTGAAGTTGGCAAGTACCATAGCATGCACGTACGTATGGTAAAAGTTGTGTGACAAATTTGTTGGATGAGTTGCTCTTTTGATTGTCTTCCTTATGAGTGGCAATTGGGGACGAGCGATGGTCTTTTCCTACCAATATATCCATCTTGGGGCATGCATAGTAGTACTTTGCTTCGAGGGCTAAGTAGACTTTTGCAATAAGTATATGAGTTCTTTATGACTAATGTGAGTCCATGGATATACGCACACTCATCCTTCCACTTAGCTAGCTTTTCTTATTACTGCGCAACTCTCGCCGGTATTGAACCCATTATTTACCTTCCTCAAAACAGCCACCATACCTACCTATTATGGCATTTCCATAGCCATTCCGAGATATATTTCCATGCAACTCCACCATTCCGATTATTATGACACATTTCATCATTGTCATATTGCTCTTTGCATGATCATGTAGTTGACATCGTATTTGTGGCAAGGCCACCTTCATAATATTCATACATGTCGCTCTTGATTCATTGCATATCCCAGTACACCGCCGGAGGCATTCACATAGAGTCATATCTTGTTATAGCTTTGAGTTGTAATTCTTGAAAATTAAAAGAAAAAGAGAAAGAAAAAAAAGAAAAAAAAGAGAAAAAGAAAAAAGGAAAAAAAAAAGAAAAATGAGAGAAAAAGAGAGAAGGGACAATTGCTACAATCTCTTTTTCCGCACTTGTGCTTCCAAAAAAAGTAGCACCATGATCTTCATGATAGAGAGTCTCATATGTTGTCACTTTCATATACTAGTGGGAATGTTTCATTATAGAACTTGGCTTGTATATTCCAATGATGGGCTTCCTCAAAATGCCCTAGGTCTTTGTGAGCAAGCAAGTTGGATGCACACCCACTTAGTTTCTTTTTGTTGAGCTTTCATATATTTATAGCTCTAGTGCATCCGTTGCATGGCAATCCCTACTCACTCACATTGATATCTATTGATGGTCATCTCCATAGCCCGTTGATACGCCTAGTCGATGTGAGATTATCTTCTCCCTTTTTGTCCTTACAACCACCACCATTTACCACCATAGTGCTATGTCCATGGCTTGCGCTCATGTATTGCGTAAGAGTTGAAAAAGCTGAAGCGCGTTAAAAAGGATGAACCAATTGCTCGGCTCGTCATCGGGGTTGTACATGATGGGAGTATTTTGTGTAATGAAAATGAAGCATGGCCTAACTATATGATTTTGTAGGGATAAGCTTTCTTTGGATATGCTATTTTGATAGGACATGATTATTTGTTAGTATGCTTTGAAGCATTATTATTTTTATGTTTTATAAACTTTTATCTTGAACCATTTGGATCTGAACATTCATGCCACATTAAAGAAAATTACATTGAGAATTATGATAGGTAGCATTCCACATCAAAAAATTCTTTTTTATCATTTACCTTCTCGAGGACGAGCAGGAATTAAGCATGGGGATGCTTGATACATCTCCAACGTATCTATAATTTTTTCTTATTCCATGCTATTATATTACCCCTTTTGGATGTTTACGGGCTTTATTTTACACATTTATATCATTTTGGGACTAGCCTACTAACCGGAGGCCCAGCCCATATTGCTGTTTTTTTGCCTATTTCAGTATTTCGAAGAAAAGGAATATCAAACGGAGTCCAAACGGAATGAAACCTTCGGGAGCGTGATTTTTGGAACGAACGTGATCCAGAGGGCTTGGAGTGCAAGTCAAGAAGCAGCCGAGGCAGCCACGAGATAGGAGGGCGCCCCCCTGTAGGGCGCGCCCCCTGTCTCGTGGGCCCCTCGGGCGGCCACCGACGTACTTCTTCCTCCTATATATACCTACGTACCCCGAAAACATCCAGGAGGCAGACAAAACACAATTTCCACCAACGTAACCTTCTGTATCCGCGAGATCCCATCTTGGAGCCTTCGCCGGCACTCTGTCGGAGAGGGAATCGACCATGGAGGGCTTCTACATCAACATCCTTGCCCCTCCGATGAGTTGTGAGTAGTTTACCACAGACCTATGGGTCCATAGTTATTAGCTAGATGGCTTCTTCTCTCTTTTTGGATCTCAATACAATGTTCTCCCCCTCTCTTGTGGAGATCTATTTGATGTAATCTCTTTTTGCAGTGTGTTTGTCGAGATCCGATGAATTGTGGTTTTATGATCAAGTTTATCTATGAATAATATTTGAATCTTCTCTGAATTCTTTTATTTATGATTGAGTTATTTTTGCAAGTCTCTTCGAATTATCAGTTTGGTTTGGCCTACTAGATTGATCTTTCTTGCCATGGGAGAAGTGCTTAGCTTTGGGTTCAATCTTGCGGTGTCCTTACCCAGTCAGAGAAAGGGTTGCAAGGAACGTATTGTATTGTTGCCATCGAGGATAACAAGATGGGGTTTACATCATATTGCTTGAGTTTATCCCTCTACATCATGTCATCTTGCTTAATGCGTTACTCTGTTCTTATGAACTTAATACTCTAGATGCAGGTAGGAGTCGGTCGATGTGCGAAGTGATAGTAGTAGATGTAGGTAGGAGTCGGTCTACTTGTTATGGACGTGATGCCTATATACATGATCATGCCTAGATAATCTCATAATTATTCGCTTTTCTATCAATTGCTCGACGGTAATTTGTTCACCCACCGTAATACTTATGCTATCTTGAGAGAAGCCTCTAGTGAAACCTATGTCCCCCGGGTCTATCTCTTATCATATTTGCTTTCAATCTACTTTTATTTGCATCTTTACTTTTTGCATCTATATTATAAAATACCAAAAATATATTTATCTTATCTTACTACCTTTATTAGATCTCACTTTTGCAAGTGGCCGTGAAGGGATTGACAACCCCTTTATCGTGTTGGTTGCGATTTCTCAGTTTGTTTGTGTAGGTGCGTGGGACTTTTGAGGAGCCTCCTACTCGATTGATACCTTGGTTCTCAAAAACCAAGGGAAATACTTATGCTACTATTGCTGCATCACCCTCTCCTCTTCGAGGAAAACCAACGCAAGCTCAAGACATAGCATCTGCCAACGCTTAAAGTACGTACAGGTAAACTTATCTGGTTTCAATGCAGCGGCAAAGCCATTTGCCAAAAAATTCCTACACATAATAGGTTTTTGGATTGCTGAGTAAATAGGCAATTTTTTGACTAATTCAATCCATAAATAGATGACTAGCATGGCATTGATAGAATTAATGACACACTGATTCTGATCTAAACATGCATGTAATAAGCAAACAGTAGACACATCTATACATATTGCTAGTACTGCCAATACGAAAATAAACAGGACCGAGATAAACGAGTTATACCTCCGATGGGCCAGGCAGAAACAGCAGCGGTGGTGGCAGCAGCCGCGACGTCCTCAGCGGCCTTCTTGTTGGCTTCAACTTTCTTGGCGGTGGCACGTTCGACATCGGTGGACATGGTGATGATGAGTGCGACACAGACATAGAGGAAGTAGACGAACAGCGAGCAGTTGTGTAGTTGCTTCCCAAAAACCTATTCGCCCCACTTCCGTATAGGATCCGTAGAGGTAGGGTTCCGAAGACCTTCTCTCTTGTCGACCGTGTACACGGCGGATGGGGTGGAGTCACCGGCAGCAGCAGAGGAGTGATGGTGGGTGTGCGCGTGGAGAAGATGTGGTATGTTTGTGGCGGCTAGGGTTAGGAGACACCTCACACTTATATAGACGCAGCTATGTGGAGAGACGTGGGCTCGACCCACATTTGAGCCCGTGACAGCTCATGATCCGACATCTCAGATCATGGCCCAACTGTCAGAAAACCCTCTGTTACTTACTTGCAAAAATAAGCATGTAGGTGTGACCTTGGCTCGGCTCATTCCCGCAACCCGCGACACGTCGTGACGAGGCGTGGCGTGGCGAGGCGGGTGATGGAGGAGGAGTGCGTGAGGGCTCTTCTATTCTCAAGCTCCAATAGCATGTAGAAGAGAATCCCTTATAAAGATGTCCAACTCTTTCTCCACTAGCGGGGTGGCACTAAACTTCCCACGACAACTAGTGCCATGTAACCCACATGGGCCCTTAGAGATATACTGAAATTGTTAGATGGGCCTAAAGCCCACCTCATATTTTAGAAATCCCCCACCAGATCTCGTGAGCCCATTGTGTCCTCTGTTCCAATTGCTATTTCGATATACTATTGTTTCAGTGAAGACCCGTTAAGGTTTAGCTTCACCTAGAGCAAGTAGCTACACTCCTTCACAACTGAACAATGGACAATGCCATATAACCCACATGGGCCCTTAGAGATTTTCTGAAATTGTTAGATGGGCTTAAGCCCCACATCATATTTCAGCACTGCGGCCCAGAATACTCAGAATCTTACAGTAGCCAACATGATACCAAGTTTGATTTGCTCAAGGTTGTAATCTGCCAAGTGCCCACAAGATCTGTGAATTATAAAGAATTCAGGCTAATTGTGTTCCTCAACCGCGGTCACACCTATCGACATGTCACTGCGGTAAGTGGATAAATCTGCATGTCCATCGTAGGATCATACATCCTCCATTGTTCTCTGATGACATTGAACACAAGTTCTTCATTTATGTTGTGGACTCCTTCTATGGCTGGACGTATTGCTAGCCTACTCCAGTCATCACTACAAACGGCTGTTACAGCAGTATGTTACTTTCCTATGATATCATGATGGCTTGCTTATATTACTGTCAACTTTCCTATGATATCATGATGGCTTGCTTATAAGGACTACAGTACAAGCCCTTTTTTATTTGAGTCCAACTTGATATGATGTTGTAGGCCGCCTGGTGTCCCTACCCTTCCTAATCCTAGAACCTTTCAAAGAAAAGCGGCATGGCAGTTGCAGGTGGTTCCTGGCTCGATCAGATGACGGCGAACGATTGATGATCTTTCGCATGTACCGGAAGTGTTGTTTCGTGGAATACAATCATAGTCACTGCAAGGTCTTTGAGCAGGATCCCAGCTTCTCTGGGCCTTCAGGAGTTTTTGACTGGAGGCTGGTAAGTAGCCTTGGTACACGCTCTCTGTTTCTCGGACTGAATTATCCGATTAACCAGGAGATAACAGACGACAAGGATCATGATGGCAACATGGTTTTGTTCATTAGGGAAAATGGTGTGTACACAATGTACCATGCGTCTCTACATGCACCACACCCTCATATGTGCCGTCACACTCTTCAGCCCAAAGTAGGAGAGAGGGCCGCAAGTATCAGACTTCGACCTGCTGGCTGGAGTTTCCCCCGTCAGTCACCCATCTGGTTCAAGCCGTCAGCCAATCTCCATAGCTTAATAAATAGTAACGTCTAACTGAGCCAGTTAGTCAGATGCGTACACTTGGTGTAGTAGGATCTTTATTTAGTTTGATGCATACACTTGTTCTTTTTTGGTAGCCCTTTTGTAATGATGGCTGATATTTGATTTGGAAGAGAGAACTGCGTCTTTACTCTTCTGGCCTGCTTACTGCTTTTGTTGCAGCCCCAGCCCTAGTTGTTGCTGCTGCTATTTTCAATGTACAATCACTAGTATATTTGGTCTATTGGTTGGATAAATGTGTTGTTAGAATGACAAACCCAATGTTTTGGAACTTGTTACATGGTTCGATCCTTTAGCACCCCGTACCGTACATAGCGCATACTATTTTTGGTATGAAACACATTTTCCACGTGTCGATAACACGTAGCCCACTGATGAAGGCCCAATAGAGGAGCCCATAATTAACTGGAAGGGAGGCTCTCACATGAATCCGACCCAGGTACATGCTCATGGTCCCCTAAACATAAGTAAGTAAGTAAATAAATAAATAAAGCTAAATGCTCATGCACCAGTTCTTTAAGTTCACGATTTGAAAAGTCAAATTTTAATAGGAGCATATTATTTCCTATGAGAGTGTCATTACATTCAGCCGATATTATTCTTAGGAAAAGATAGCGACCAGTCCTTTTTATCCCACCATTTTCTTCCTGCAACCAGCGGACCCATGCAAATCGTAGTCAACTTCGTAAATAGTTCCGGTCAATTATTATTTTTCGATAAGAATGCCCAACCCAGCCCACCACATTGGCGACAGCACTTTATCCTCTGCCTTGGTGCGCTCGCCGCGGCGCCGTCGTCCGGCCCTGTCAACATAGTGAACCGGGAGAGGACTGTAGTTGTGAGTATGATAGTACGGACCCACCAGGTCCACTCCCGAACACAAGCAAGCGCCTCTTTTACTACTCAGATGCACCCCTCATTTTTTTACTCTAATCCACCCTGCTGATATCTGGGACCCACATCATTGTCAACGTATAGTCAATTAACGACAAAATTGCACAACTTTTTTTTGAGGATTTGTTTGGAGGTGTAGGCTATAAACTGGCTTGTGCTGTCTCTGTGGCCCATCTAACAACATGACCAGCCCAGTAGTTTTTTCTTTGGGAAAATAGGTAGCCCACTATTTCTTTTTGAAGAATACCTAAGCTAGGCCTATTTGTTTTCTTCGACTTACTGGGCTGTAAATGTTTCAACACGAGGAGGGATGCATTCCGCCCTGGCCAAAGTGTATGGGTAGTATATAAATGGGCAATTAGTTTCTTTTTTTTTTGTTCTTCACTGATATTTTATATTTCACTGGATTTTAACATGATAAAGTACTAGTTTATTTTTAAATTTATTTTAGTATGGCTACTCATTTCTTTTTTTTGGATTAAGAATATTTTGTTCCCCAGCAAAAATATGCAAATTTTTAAAATTTCACACATTTTTTGGTTCAAATTTTAACCCTGGCACTGACTAGAAAATGGGCGGCAATTCTAAAAATTGAAAATGGGATGCAATAAATTCCATATGAATTAGCAAATGGGCAGTAAATTCCATATGGACCGTACACGCCATAGATTTTGAGGCTGACTTGTTTACGCAAGGCTTTTTCAGTCAACACACGATTCTAGCAGTAATGGCTGTTGGATGTCCATCCAATGGCAGACGTGCTTCTTCAATCTCTGATCTTCTACTCCAGCCGCCTAAACCAGCGCCGGCGGGACTGCCTGCTCCCTCCTCTTGTGGCCGACTATGATGTCGCGCAGGCTTCACCGGCCCACCCTTCTCCCTCTGCTGGCCTGGCTATCCCTCTATCCACCCGCACCTCATGTTATTCTCTGGTGACAGCAGCCTCACACTGCAGCCGAACCAACCAACCCTCATACTCTCCTCAGCATGGGCATCCACTTCTATGTCTTTGCTGGCTCCGGGTCGTTCCATTCTAGGCCTCACCGTCGTCCAACGTGTTGGTGCTCTAGGCACGGCATTCTCAACATTCAACAAACGATAGCCATCGGAATAGGGATGTACGTGGAGAGGCTGACAGTAGGGACCCCCATGGTCCATGGCTGCACGCAAGCAACTGCCTCCTTATTACGCGAAAAAAACGATTCCTCCCACTGACATATGGGGCGCACCGGTTCAGAGGCTGACCTATGGGCTTACTAAGTTGACACGTACACAGGGCTTTGTTAACTTAGTCAACAAACGATTCTAGCAGCAGTGACCATTGGATTTTAATCGAATGGTCTTGCTGCTTCTTCAATCGTTGCTCTTCTTGCACTAGAAGCCCAAACCAGCGCAGGCGAGACCGCCTGCTCCTGCCTCCAATGGTCGGTTGTGCTACCGCGCAAGACTCACCACCCGACCCTACTCCAACCGCTGTCCAGGACATCCCTCTACTGTCTACTCACCCACAACCCGTGTTATTCTGCAGCGATGGCAGCCTCACACCATAGATGAAACAATCAACCCTCATACTCCTCTCTATGTGGGCATCCACTGCCACGTCTTCCCCGGCTCCGTGTTGTCCCCTTCCAGGCATCGCCATCGTCCACCGCCTTGGTGCCCTCGGCGCGGAGTGGTCAACATGGTCAAGGAACGACTCTCATAGGAAGAGGACTGTACGTGGAGAGGCTGATAGTTGGGTCCACGGCCGCAGGAAGGAAGTGCCTCCTAATTACACGTAAAATAATTATTCCTCCACCTAATAGCGGGGACCAATGGAAGGGACTCTGTATTTGTGAAAAAAATGTTCCCCCTGATAGCTGGGACCTACCAACTACATCTTCGCACGCAAGGAAGTGTGTCCATATTACGAGCAAAAAAATGACTCTCCCCCTGACCAATGGGACCCACCATCAATAACTTCACATGCAAGGAAGTGCCTCCCTATCCTCCCTAACAGTCGGGGCCCACCTGGTCGAAGCATACATAGCGTTTTCATTATGGCCGCGAACGTGTACGTACATACTGGTCGATCGGTCTCTCTGCAACGTTGAATCGTAGCTGAGCAAGCAATGGCGCGTGTAGTAGTAGAGCCCCCGATGTAGCAGTTCAGGTAGTCCAATCAAAACCATGTACACGTGCGTACAGCCAGATGCCAATAATTACGGCCGCGTACGTACATACGGGCGGGTCTCGAACGCCTACTCGCGCATTTGTACGACCAGGGCTTGTGTACATGGAGAGGCAACTAACGACAGCAACAGTGTCCTGTTCATCGGAAGCCAACCGGCTGGGTCGGAACGGAGAAACTACGTCGTGTTCATAGGGAGGCAACGAAATGCGTCGTGTCCATCGGGAGGTAACATAATACGTCATATTCATCAGGAGCCAACCGGGTTGGACGGAACTGCCGAAACGATGTCTCGCGTACCATAGAACGGAGGAAACGGGCCTTCTGTTTGACCACGTACGGTCGAAATGGGGTCATGTTCATCAGGAAGGGTCTGGCGTACCACAAAATGATGGAAACGGACTTGTGTTGGAGTGCCTACGGTCGAAACAGGGTCTTGTTGATCGGGAGGGGTGTGGCGTACCGCAAAACGGGAGGTAACAGACTTGTGTTGGAGCGCCTATGGTCGAAACGGGGTCCTGTTCATCGGGAAGGGTGTGGCGTACCACAAAATGGGACTCCTCGAGCTACTATTCATCCACCATCGACTTCCTCCAGCCTCCAGCTGCTACTGTTCATCCATCGTCGACTTCCTCCAGCCTCCACTAGCTACTGTTCATCCACGGGGTCGTGTTCATCCAGACTCCACCGGCTACTGTTCATCCAGCCCTCCACGGGGTCCTGTTCATCTAGCCTCCACCAGCTACAGTTCAACCAGCCCTCCACGGGGTCCTGTTCAACCAGCCCTCCACGAGGTCCCTGCGTCGGCTACTGTTCATTCACCCCCACCTCCTCGATTGGGGTCCTGTTCATCGAGTGGCAACGGCCTCCACTACCATGGGATCCTGTTAATCCAACCCCCAGCGGGAACTCTTCATCCAACAACCACCAGGAACTGTTCATCAAGAGGCAGATTCGATCAGCTTCAGTTAGCAGCAGTAGCGAAGGAATCACTCAGGTTCAGTTAACAGCAAGGGATCAATCAAGGTTCAGTAACATAGCTAGTGCAATCGCTCGGGTTCAGTTAGAGCCCAACGCCTCTCTCGGATTCAGTTAGAGTGCAACGCCTCGCACACACGTGTGTACATGTACGAGAGAAACGTGCAAACCTCCGTGCATTGCTCGGCCCCGACCACCCATCGTAATTGGGAACTCCCCAAAATTTTCCTCGCCCTCACTTCTACCATGATTTTTCCATCATGGACAGCCCAAAGAATGTCATGCATGTGCGTCTCTGGCCCGTCCAGGATGAAAAGCCCATTTTCTGTCATGATTTTTTTCACAGAAGTAGGAGCCCACCACATATATGATGACACCGGGTTTTGTCACAATTATTGTCATAGAAGTGTCATAAGCATGACAGGAAAAAAATTCGTTCGGCCCAAAATGTCACGGATGTGTCTTTTTTTGTAGTGATATACTCCTCCTCCTCCCTCTTATTAGGGTTAGCATTGGTTTAGCTCATACTAGAGATAGAGCATTGCTCATCCACTTGATACTACTCCCTTTGGAGACCGAGGCCTCCTAGGAGAAGATCCCCCAAGTGGATTCAAGACCACCTTTGTGGGAAGATCGCGTAGTGGATTCAGGTCCTCCTCTTGGAGAATAACTAGCTACTTGTATCCTTCCTTTGTTGTGTTTGGACCATGCTAACCTCTTGTGTTCTTGGATCTAGCACATGTGTGACTGGATCAACTGAATTTGAGTGTTTCCTCTTGTTTCCTACCTTTGTGTTCTTCGTGTGTTCGTCGTGTTCTTAATGGGATCCCCTCCAAACCGTGAAAGATTGGCCCCTAGAGTTCCACCCTACATCATCTTGGTATCATGAGCCAAGGTTGATCATGAATTTGGAGTCCCTATCCCTTGTTTTCTAGCCTAATTTTGTGTGTTTTGTCCAATTTCGAAAATCCCCACAAAAATAGCCACCAATTTTCTTTGTGATTTGTTGGTATGATGAAGTTTTGTTGGATTTGATCCATGGATTTGCTTTGCCACGAGTGGATATAGCTTTTTCCCATCTTTTGCCTCATTTCCATCCGCAAAATCCATCCAATTTTACCCCAAATTTTCGTTTCCCCCATGAACCCTAGGTCATCCCGCAGCCCAAAGCCGCCCAGGCTCCGGATGTCCGACCACCTCCTGTCATCTGACGCTTACCGGACGTCCGACCGCGATCGATTGTCCGACCCATACCGAACGTCTGATGTTTCCTGACGAAACTAATTTTTTTCACTTGATAATTTTTAGCCACCACTACTTCTTCCGCATTTCCACTCCAGTACCCTTCATTGCATTTCCACCTAGTCACCACCGCTTTCCGCAACAACTATCGCTTACCCGCTACCAACTCCGAAAATTTTGCCACTTTGGTCATTGAGAATTTGAGTGCGGTTTCCGTTTCTTACGTGTTTCGGCTACTTAGGGATGGTTTGACAAGGACATCACCGCCGCTCATCTTCGCCACGGACTCGTCATCGACAACAACCGCTCAACGATTTTGACACATCATCCGTAAGCAAGGACTATAACCTCGATGACACCTGTGTGTACTCCCTTGCCATTGCATTGATATCCCCATAGCCCATTTTGCATCACTTTCCAATCGAGACTAGCCATTGAGTAATGTCGGCAACTTTACTTGTGCACATTAGTGATCATAGCTACCATTAGATACATACGATATCATCTTGGTACACGCATCTTGATATCATCTCTTGTGTCATAAGGTTGTCACCGCATATACACAATTGCTATATTGGTTCGTCAAGTATTGCATAAGTGGCAATCAAAAGAGCTCAAAATAGAAAGAGCCAACAAGCTTTTAAGCAAAATAGGAAGATAAGCAAAGAGATTTTAAGCAAGAACCATAGCATCATACTACATTAAGATTGTCATATTCGATCATCTTGGATCATATGACCAGAACATCATACATATAGCATACATGGGATAGAAGTTGTTGCATTTTTTGCTTTGTAGGTCATGCACAAGTCTCGTATCCTCCTATTGAGCAATCATGCTAGTGTCTCTCTTGTATTGTGCAACAAGGGCATTTTCTGTGGATTCCACATTTTTAGCTCCATCCTTGGTTGCACGACCCCATTTATCTATCTCTCTGTGTGTGTGTTTCTGTGTGCCACATATTTCTATTGGTCTACTTGTTGCACTTGCAAATTTGTGAATATTTTTCAACATTATTGAGTCTTGCTAACATTCGCATAAAATTTTGTGTTGCCATCCTCATCAAGCTCCACAAACAGCTTTACTTGTGTAGGTGTGAGAATTGACGAGATCTGTTACCAATTGTAATATTTCCTTGCTACACTATTGAGTGATCATTGGTTCATTTTAAACATCGGGTAAGGTACATTTGGTATAGTTCTTTTCTTTCTCCCACTCACATTTGCATGAGGTGATGGATAGGCCAACTAATTCTTTGAATCCACTCTTCATCAAGCAAGATGAGGACCCAAACATTTACGTCACCAAGAACCACATCTTTGGGGTGCAAAGATCTTTTCATCAAGAGAATGAAGCATTGGGCGACCGCATCGACCTACTTGCTACCGACTTGTGACAATCCTGTCGGATATCGGGTTTCGGCAATACCCTTAAGGTTCGAACTCTGGGGTGCACACGAAGATCTTCTCCCTACCGAAACACGCCCTAAACCTCGCCGCGATTCTATGCTAGCACGATGAACAACACAAGAAACACGAGGTTTATACTAGTTTGGGCCACCGTTGAGGTGTAATACCCTAATCCAGTGTGTGGTGTGGTGGATTGCCTCTTGGGCTAATGATGAACAGTACAGAGGAAGAACAGCCCCGCGAGGAGAGGTGTTCTTGTGGTGGTCGGTGTTCTGCTTAGAAAGGATTCAATCCCTTCCTACTATAGTGGCTATCTCTATTTATAGAGGACCTGGTCCTCTTCCCAAATATTGAGTGGGAAGGGAGCCAACAACGGCCATTTTGAAAGGGGACAACTAGTACAAGCTATCCTGACTAAAGGTGGTCTTCGACTGCCAAAGGCACTGGTGATGACGCCGTCTTGGGCTCCACGGTGACCTCCGTCCTGCCGCTCTGCTAGTTTTGGTCTCGTTGCACCGATATGGAAACCTTTGCCTGATGCCTTGGTACTCCGCGCATGCGCTTGCCCCCTTTGCACCAAAGAGGAAACAAGGACACTGCGCAGGCTGGAACCCGCCTGGTCTTGATCATCATGGCTTGCGTCATGAGCACCTCGCGAGGTACCCCTCGCCTTGATCTCTCTGCCTCCTCACGAGCCTGCCTAGTGAGGCCGCCCCTGAGGAGGCCTTGTGTCGTCTGCCCCGTGACGATTGGCCCCACGCGATGGTCTTGAACTTGGGCTCATGAAGACGGGCCATACTGGGCCACTGGTGAGCCACGCTGCAGGCCGCAGGCAGGCAAGTCTGGGGACCGCCGTTCCCAGAACGCCGACAGTAGCCCCCGGGCCCAAGGCGCGCTCGGACTTGGCTTAGTAGCGAAGCCAAAGGGCAAGTGAGGAGTACCGCGGGCCCCAATAGCCTGCGGCCTTGGTCGCCGCATGGCGGTTAATTAGACGTGGGTGTCTCCACTTCCCCATGCTGCCTTGGCAACTGCCCGATTTGACGAGTCCCTGCTGCATGCAAAAAGAGTCATCATTACCTGTGATCGTGGGGGCCGACGGTTGGCCTCCCTTGGGGCGAAAGCCCCCGTTGCCCATCTCCCATTGCCCCGCCTGCTTCTTCTCCCTCCTTGCTCCGGTTGCTTGCAACATCTGATGGCGCCCGAGAAGAGGTTCTCGGCCGCAGAGAAGGGGAAGGCTCGCCAGGAAGGGCCTGGCTCTCCTCTGCCCAAGCGCGGCCGCGGTCGTCCCCGCAAGCAACTCGCGACTCCCGTCGCGGCTTCTTGTGGTCGCGGTGGTGGCCGCCTGTATCAAGGCAGCCCAGTCGGTGGAGGAAGGCGTGTCGTGGCTGCGTGGCCTCCCGAGCCGCACTTCCATTAGGCAGGGGTGGTGCCGCAGTTTGTTGAGTGGTCGGACAACCCGGTCGGCAACTGGCTCCAGCTCCCTTGCTTCTTCGTTGGCGAACTGTCGGTCACTGGTTCCGGCGGGCTCTAGCTGCAGGCGGATGGCTGCTGCAGCAGGGCCTCCTGGGTCGCGATGGAGATCTCCGTCGCCGGGAACGTGGCCCTGGCCCAGGGCCGGCAGACGTTTGCCCGCGCGCGTGGCCTGGGCCAGCGGTGCACCCTCCACTTCAAGTTTGACGGCGACGCGACTCTCTACGTGAGGGTGTTCGGAGAAGATGGCCGCCGTGTTGGGTGTTGCCCTAAAGACATTGATGGCGATGGGGTGCTCGGCCTTGGCGACGGCCGTGACGAGGGTGAAGGCGAACCCGCCCCCGGCGGCGACCGCAGCTCGCCGAGCTTCAGCGGTTCCTCCTCCGGCGACAGCTCCTCTAGCGGTGGCCGCGACCAGCCACCACGCCGCTGCGCCCGCTTCGAGGGTGGTAGCGGGTCGTCCCGTCGCCGTGTCCTGGTGAAGCACGAGGCGGAGTCTGATTTAGCTCAGGAGGATGACGCAAATCCCTTCTTGCGAGCTGTGCGCTATTTTTAGTTTGTTTTTCTCCTTTTCCTGCATTGAGATAGAGAAGTATGGAGCCTCGTGGGGGCGTGCAACAGACTATGATCCCCTAATTATCGTGCTACACTCATTGTCCCTGTGCTGTGTGATGGTGTTGTGGTTATGTGCCTGCGCATAGGAACAACTTAGCTCAGGATGTTTGCAGTAGTTTCCGCCTTGCGAGGTGCCTGCTTGAGGCCTCGCCGGGCGCCTTAAAATTTGCAAAATCCAATTGGGAGAATCATTTCCAAAACTTAGTCGCGAGGGTTGCCGGCTATGGCCTAGTGCTCTGCGTCGCGCTGCCCGAGGGGCATGGACCGGGAGGGGTGCTCCCGCTGTGAACTTGAACGAGGGAGCCTCGCGAAAACCAGGCGAAAAAGGGCTCGCGAGGGCGCCCGTGCAGCCCTCTCGTGAGGTTTGTGAGAGAGAGAGAGAGAGAGAGCGAGCCAGACAAAAGCCGAAAACAAAGAACAGGGGCAGAAGACGGCAAACAACACTAGAAGCAACTTCAATAAAGGTTCAAACAAGGGAGAACAAGCCAACTGCGAAAAGTAAATGAAAAGCCGTGTCCGGCACCTAGTCTAGTCTTCGACGTCTTCTCACCAATGCGGAGCTAAGTGCTGTCACTGGGCGTGGGTGGGAGCCCCCAAGGCCCGAGGTCGGCACTCTGGAGACTCTAGGGCGTGTAAAAACCCAACTCATTATTACGTGAGAGTGTCACGGACGGCAAGCTTCACAGGCACTGGGCCTTCTTCATAGGCACCGGGCCTTTCTTTGGGCGGCAAGCTTCACAGGCACCAGGCCTTCTTCACAGGCACTGGGCCTTTCTTCAAGGGTTGAACTTCCGGAGGTGCTGAATGTTCCAAGCGTTTGGGATGGGCACCCCTTCCTGAGTCTCTAGGCGCGCGGCGCCAGGCCTGGAAACATGGACAACCTTGAACGGGCCCTCCCACATGGGCAATAGCTTATGTAGCCCTTCCCTGGAGAGCACCCTCCTGAGTACAAGGTCGCCTACCTCGAGAGTCCTGGGGCGGATGTTACACCAATGATACTGCCGCAGCACCTGCTGGTATCTTGCTGCTCATAGTGCGACTTCTCGACGGTGCTCCTCCTCCAGCACGAGGTCCATCCCTCGCATGGCGTCCTGTTGCGCTTCATCAAATGCTAGGACCCACATGGAGCGACGCCTGACCTTGTGAGGGAGGACCGCCTCTGCTCTATAGACGAGGAAGAACAGGGTCTCGCCAGTCGACTTGGTGGCGGTAGTGCGGATGGAGCACAGCACGGACTGGAGTTCATCGTACCAGCCCCTGCCGCAGGCCTCTAGCTTCTTTTTGAAAGTCCTGGTTTTGAGGCCCTTTAGGACCTCTGCGTTGGCGCGTTTGGCCTGGCCGTTACTCCGGGGGTGTGCCACCGAAGCGTAGCATATCTGTGTTCCAAGGTTAGCACAATATGTTTTGAAGAGATTGTTGGTGAACTGTGAACCGTTGTCGGTGATGATGCGATTAGGGACCCCGAATCGGCTCACGAGGCCCTTGATGAACTTGACTGCATAACCAACTGGGATGGTTCGGACGGCTTCCACCTCCGCCCACCTGGTGAACTTGTCGATGGCGACGTAGAGGTAGCGGTATCCCCCAGGCGCTCGAGGAAACGGGCCCAAGATATCCAGCCCCCAGAGCGCGAACGGCCATGAGAGTGGGATGGTCTGCAGGCCCTGAGCTGGCTGATGGATCTGCTTGGCATGGAATTGGCAGGCTTCACAGGCCTTCACCAGCTTGATTGCGTCGTTGAGTGCCGTAGGCCAGTAGAACCCGCTGCGAAACGCCTTGCCGACGAGGGTCCGTGACGATGAGTGGTGTCCGCAATCTCCACCGTGTATGTCAGCTAGCAACTCCTTCCCCTGTTCCCTGGAGATGCAACGCAGGGAAACATCATTTGGCCGCTTTCGGTAGAGCTCTCCATCTTGGATGCAGTAGGCCGTGGCCTGCCGGGCCACGCATTCCGCATCCTCCTCTTTCTCTGGCAGCATCCCTTGCATCAGGTAGTCCTTGAATTCCGTGGTCTAGCATCCCTCCTGAGGCTCTAGTGCCAGGAGTAAGCGTGCTCCCGAGGTTGGGCCACAGGGCGGGGCTCCTGTGGAAGGTGGCTGAGGTAGTTCCTCCCAAGGTTGCTCTGTGCTTGACAGTGACGGCGTTGTCGATGGCTTGAAGAGCCGTTCCTCGAAAATGCCAGGCTCCTGAGGCAGCCCCCTAGATGCCCTCTGATACGTCTCCAACGTATCTATAATTTTTGATTGCTCCATGCTACTTTATCTACTATTTTAGGCAATATTGGGCTTTATTATACACTTCTATATTATTTTTGGGACTAACCTATTAACCGGAGGCCCAGCCCAGATTTGCTGTTTTATGCCTATTTCAGTGTTCCGAGGAAAAGGAATATCAGACAGAGTCAAAACGGAACAAAATCAACTGGAGAAGTTAATTTTGGAAGGAAACCCACCTGATGGACTTGGAGTGCATGTCAGGAGATACGGGAGGTGCTCACGAGGGTGGGCCCCCTGGGCGCGCCCCCTGCCTCGTGGGGCCTCCGTAGCTCCTCCGACGTACCCCCTGCACCGATATATACCCTAAAACTTCTAGAACAGAAGATAGATCGGGAGTTCCGCCGCCGCAAGCCTCCATAGCCAGAAAAAACCAATCGGGACCCTGTTCCGGCACCCTGCCGGAGGGGGATCCCATCACTGGAGGCCATCTTCATCATCTCGGCGCTATCCATGACGAGGAGGGAGTAGTTCACCCTCGGGGCTGAGGGTATGTACCAGTAGCTATGTGTTTGATCTCTCTCTCTCTCTCTCTCTCTCTCTCTCTCTCTCTCTCTCTCTTGTGTTCTTTCTCGTGTTCCTCTATGGCACGATGTTGATGTATCCCGAGCTTTGCTATTGTAGTTGGATCTTATGATGTTTCTCCCCCTCTACTCTCTTGGGATGAATTGAGTTTCCCCTTTGAAGTTATCTTATCGTATTGAGTCTTTTATGAGAACACTTGATGTATGTCTTGCGTGGGATAACCGTGGTGACAATGGGTTATTCTATTGATCCACTTGATGTATGTTTTGGTGATCAACTTTCGGGTTTTGTGACATTGGGAACCTATGCATAGGGGTTGGCACACGTTCTTGAGTCTCCGGTAGTAGCTTTGGGGCACTCTTTGAAGTACTTTTATGTTGGTTGGATGAATTTGAGATTGTGTGATGCTTATCGTATAATCATGCCCACGGATACTTGAGGTGACAATGGAGTATCTAGGTGACATTAGGGTTTTGGTTGATTTGTGTCTTAAGGTGTTATTCTAGTACGAACTCTTTTATAGATCGATCCAAAAGAATAACTTTGAGGTGGTTTCGTACCCTACCATAATCTCTATGTTTGTTCTCCGCTATTAGTGTCTTTGGAGTGACTCTTTGTTGCATATTTAGGGCTTGTTATATGATCTATCTATGTTATTATTGTTGAGAGAACTTGCACTAGTGAAAGTATGAACCCTAGGCCTTGTTTCCTATCATTACAATACCGTTTATGCTCACTTTTATCATTAGTTACCTTGCTGTTATTATTATTTCAGAATACAAATACCTTTATCTACTATCTATTTTGCACTTGTATCACCATCTCTTCGCCAAACTAGTGCACCTATACAATATGCCATTGTATTGGGTGTGTTGGGGACACAAGAGACTCTTTGTTATTTGATTGCAGGGTTGCTTGAGAGAGACCATCTTCATCCTATGCTTCCTATGGATTGATAAACCTTAGGTCATACACTTGAGGGAAATTTGCTACTGTCCTACAAACCTGTGCACTTACAGGCCCAACAACGTCTACAAGAAGAAGGTTGTGTAGTAGACAACAAGCTCTTTTCTGGCGCCGTTGCCGGGGAGGCTAGGTAAAGGGTACTCACACTCTGTCACTAAGCTCTTTTCTGGCGAGGTGAGTGCTTGAAGGTATATCTTTAGATCTTGCAGTCGAATCTTTTCATTTCTTGTTTTAGCACTAGTTTAGTTTATAAAAGAAAATTACAAAGAAATGGAGTTAAGTTTGTCACATACGCTTCACCTTTTTAATATCTTTCGTGAGTATGATGGAAAGGAAAATTGTGCTCAAGTACTAGAAGAAGAATTACATAGAATTCTTGGCATAAAATATGTGAAAGATGAGCATTATTGCAATGTTGTTAGTATAAATTCCCTGAATATCCATGATGCTAATGATACGCAAAGCCACAAGCTTTGGGAAGCTATGTTTGATGAAGATGATATTTTCTGTCCCCCAAGCTTTGATGAGCAAATTTACTATGATGAAAGCATGCCTCCTATCTATGATGATTATTGTGATGACACGTATGCTTTAAAGAATAATGATAACCATGAAATTTGTCATCTTGATCTTAATTTTCAATCACATGATAGTTATTTCGTTGAGTTTGCTCCCACTACTATCCCGAATGAGAAGAATTTTGCTTATATTGAGAGTAGCAAATTTTCTATGCTTGTAGATCATGAAAAGAATGCTTTAGGTGCTGATTATATTGTTGAATTCATTCATGATGCTACTGAAAATTATTATGAGAGAGGAACATATGCTTGTAGGAATTGCAATAATATCAAGTTTCCTCTCTATGTGCTTAAAATCTTGAAGTTATGCTTGTTGTGCCATCCTATGCTAGTTGATTATTGTTCCCATAAGTTGTTTGCTCACAAAATCCCTATGCATAGGAAGTGGGTTAGACTTAAACGTGCTAGTCATATGCTTCATGATGCTCCCGTCATGTTTCAATTCTTATCTTTTATGTGAGCATCATTGTCATCATCATGCCTAGCTAAAAAGGCATTAATGGAAAGCGCTTGTTGGGAGACAACCCAATATCTACCCTTACTGTTTATGTGTGTCCACATGATTATGCTACTGTAGAAATCATGTTTTATAGCTTTTGTTTTAATAAGGTGCCAAGTAGAACCTTTGGGAAGACTTGGGTGAAGTTTATATTATCTTGCTGTAGAAAACAGAAACTTTAGCGCTGACGAGATTTGCTGC
The DNA here is from genome assembly GCF_018294505.1 of Triticum aestivum. Taxonomy (NCBI): domain Eukaryota; kingdom Viridiplantae; phylum Streptophyta; class Magnoliopsida; order Poales; family Poaceae; genus Triticum; species Triticum aestivum. The sequence continues at coordinate 206,748,384 of NC_057810.1, read as the reverse complement.
CATTTTTTACTGGAGAGTGATTTTAGGTTGATTCGTTTTGCAGATGATTAATAGACAAATTTCTCAGGTCCAGAAATTTATTACATAATTTTTGGGGTTCCATAAGTATACGTTTTATACAGATTACTACAGACTGTTCTGTTTTTGACAGATTCTGTTTTCATTGTGTTGTTTGCTTATTTTGATGAATCTATGAGTAATATCGGAGGGTACGAACCATAGAGAAGTTATAATACAGTAGATATTACACCAATATTAATTTATAATGAGTTTATTACAGTACCTAAGTGGTGGTTTTATTTTCTTATACTAACGGAGCTTACGAGTTTTGTGTGGTTGAAGTTTTCAAGTTTTGGGTGAGGATTCGATGGACTATAGAATAAGGAGTGGCAAGAGCCTAAGCTTGTAGATTACCAAGGCACCCCAAGGTAATATCCAAGGACAACCAAGCAACTAAGCTTGGGGATGCCCTGGAAGGCATCCCCTCTTTCGTCTTCGTTCAACGGTAACTTTACTTGGAGTTATATTTTTATTCGCCACATGATATGTGTTTTGCTTGGAGCGTCATTTTATCTTGTTAGTATTTGCTTGCTGTTATTTAGAATAATGTTTTGCATATTTAGTTTCAATAAAAAAGTCAAGGATAGCCTTTGCCATGCTTATTTTGCTAGTATGCATGTTGCTGTTTGAAAACAGAAAGTTCACCGCTGTTGCAAAAATTCCCTAGAAAATTCAGAGAACGGTATAATGTTGAATCTTTTTGCATATTAAGATCTGATAAATTTATTACAGTGGGAATTTTAGTTCATAATTTTTGTAGTCAGGAAAGTATTGTTACTCTTGCATTCTTTACAGACTGTACTGTTTTGGAAGATTGCTGTTATGGTTGCATTGTTTGCATATGTTTACTTGTTTAATGATTCTATTTGAGGATAGGAGTATTAAATATACAGAGGCATTTAGTATCCAATGTTGAATAATAATGTTAGTGATTTGTTACAGTAGGAGATGATAATGTTTTGCATTGGTTTATACTAACCTATCTCACGAGTTCTTGTTGAGTTTGTTGTGAATGAAGCTTTTGATAAAAAAAAGGGGAGAAACCATGATATGAGAGGAATTAAGGAGATACAAAAGCTCAAGCTTGGGGATTCCCAAGGCACCCCAAGATAATATTTCAAGAAGTCTCAAGCATCTAAGCTTGGGGATGCCCTGGTAGGCATACCACCTTTCTTCTTCAACAACTATCGGTTAGTATCGGTTGAGTGTAAGTTTTTGCTTCTTCACATGAGTTGTGCTATCCTTGCATTGTAGTTTTCTTTAGCTTTGCTTGCTGTTTGAATAAGATACCAAGATCTAAAATTCTTTAATGAGAGAGAGCCTTACATGATTTGGAATTTGCTAGAATACTCTATGTGCTTCACTTATATCTTTTGAGCTTGATAGTTTTGCTCATAGTGCTTCACTTATACCTTTTTCAGCGTGATAATTTTTGCTCTAGTGCTTCACTTAGATCTTTTAGAGCACGGTGGTGGATTTGTTTTAAAGAAACTATTGATCTCTCATGCTTCACTTAGATTATTTTGAGAGTCATTATATCATGGTAATTTGCTTCAAGATAATATACTTGGTATTCAAGATATGTGAAACTTTCTTTTTAGTGCGTTGAATACTAAGATAAGTTTGATGCTTGATAATTGTTTTGAGATATGGAGGTGATAATATCAAAGCAATGCTAGTTGGGGTGATTATGAATTTAAAGAATACTTGTGTTGAAGTTTGTGATTCCCGTAGCATGCACGTATGGTGAACCGCTTTGTGATGAAGTCGGAGCACAATTTTATTTATTTATTGTCTTCCTTATGAGTGGCAATCGGGGACGAGCGATGGTCTTTTCCTACCAATCTATCCCCCTAGGAGTAAGCATTTAGTGCTTTGGTTTTTGATGACTTCTAAATTTTTGCAACAAGTGCATGAGTTCTTTTGATTAATGTTGAGTCCATGGATTATACGCACTCTCACCCTTCCACCATTGCTAGCCTCTCTAATAGCATGCACTTTTCGCTGGTATCATACACCCACCATATACCTTCCTCAAAACAGCCACCATACCTACCTATCATGGCATTTCCATAGCCATTCTGAGATATATTGCCATGCAACTTTCCACCGTTCTGTTCATATGACACACATTACTTTTTTCATATTGCTTTTTGCATGAACATGCAGTTGACATTGTATTTGTGGCAAAGCCACCGTTCATAATTCTTTCATACATGTCACTCTTGATTCATTGCATATCCCGGTACACCGCCGGAGGCATTCATATATAGTCATATTTTGTTTTAAGTATCGAGTTGTAATTGTTGAGTTGTAAGAAAAATAAAAGTGTGATGATCATCATTATTAGAGCATTGTCCCAATGAGGAAAGGATGATGAAGACTATGGTTCCCCCATAAGTCAGGATGAGACTCCGGAATTTATGAAAAATAAAAGAGGCCAAAGAAGCCCAAATAAAAAAAAGGGAGTGGCCATAAAAAAGGAAAAAAGATAAAAGATAAAAAAAAGGGAAAGGCCAAATAAAAAATGAGAGAAAAAGGGAGAAGGAACGATGCTACTATCCTTTTTCCACACTTGTGCTTCAAAGTAGCACCATGATCTTCATGATAGAGAGTCTCATATGTTGTCACTTCCATATACTAGTGGGAAGTTTTCATTATAGAACTTGGCTTGTATATTCCAATGATGGGCTTCCTCAAAAGTGCCCTAGGTCTTCGTGAGCAAGCAAGTTGGATGCACACCCACTTAGTTTCTTTTTGAGCTTTCATATACTTATAGCTCTAGTGCATCCGTTGCATGGCAATCCCTACTCACTCACATTGATATCTATTGATGGGCATCTCCATAGCCCATTGATACGCCTAGTTGATGTGAGACTATCTTCTCCTTTTTTGTCTTCTCCACAACCACCATTCTATTCCACCTATAGTGCTATGTCCATGGCTCACGCTCAGGTATTGCGTGAAAGTTGAAAGAGTTTGAGATTATTAAAGTATGAAACAATTGCTTGGCTCGTCATCGGGGTTGTGCATGATTAAATACTTTGTGTGATGATGATGAAGCATAGCCAGACTATATGATTTTGTAGGGATAACTTTCTTTGGCCATGCTATTTTGAGAAGACATGATTGCTTTGATTAGTATGCTTGAAGTATTATTACTTTAATGTCAATATGAACTTTTGTCTTGAATCTTTCGGATCTGAATATTCATGCCACAATTAAGAAGATTTACATTGAAATTATGCCAAAGTATCACTCCGCATCAAAAATTGTTGAGAGAACTTGCACTAGTGAAAGTATGAACCCTAGGTCTTGTTTCCTATCATTGCAATACCGCTTACACTCACTTTTATCATTAGTTACCTTGCTATTTTTATTCTTTCATAATACAAATACCTTTATCTACTATCTATTTTGCACTTGTATCACCATCTCTTCGCCGAACTAGTGCACCTATACAATTTGCCATTGTATTGGGTGTGTTGGGGACACAAGAGACTCTTTGTTATTTTATTGCAGGGTTGCTTGAGAGAGACCATCTTCATCCTACGCCTCCTACGGATTGATAAACCTTAGGTCATCCAGTTGAGGAAAATTTGCTACTGTCCTACAAACCTGTGCACTTGTAGGCCCAACAACGTCTACAAGAAGAAGGTTGTGTAGTAGACATCACCCTCCTGGCAATGTCATCAGCCTCTTGGTTGGTGCCGCGGGGCACGTGCTGCAACTCCAGCCCCCAAAACTGTTTTTCCATCCCGCGCACCTCCGCGAGATATGCTTCCATGTGCTCGTTCTTCGGCTCATACACCTTGTTGGAGAAGTTGACGAGGAGCTGTGAATCACCCTTGATGATGAGGCGCTTGACCCCCAGTGCTGCTGCAGCTTTCAAGCCTACTATGAGGCCCTCGTATTCTGCTATGTTGTTGGAGACCTTCTCGCCATGCTGGAAACAGAGCTGCACGGGGTAATAGAGCTTGTCCTGAGTGGGGGATATAAGCACTGCACCTACCCCCGCGCCGTGCCGCGAGAATGCTCCATCGAAGTACATGACCCAGCCATCCGGTACCTCACTTCCTAGGGAAAGTGACTGATCTTCGCTTGCTTCGAGCCCTGGTGCCTCCGTCAATTCTGCCACAAAATCTACAAGTGTGGCTCCCTTGACGACCCTGGTTTTGCTAAATTCCAACTGAAACGCTTGCAGCTCAATGTCCCACTCAGCGACCCTTCCAGCGAAGTTGGGACTCCTGAGTACCATTTCCAATGGGTAGGCTGAGACGACCTTGATGGGGTGACCTTGAAAGTAGTGCCACAGCTTACGTGAGGCCACCAGCAGCGCAAGCAAGAGCTTCTGAGGCATGGGGTATCGTGCCCTTGCATCCCGCAGCATCATGCTGACGAAATACACCGGATGCTCGACGAGAGTGGGTGTGGTGATGAGGTACATGCCCTCCGGAGGGTTAGGCGCCTCCTGAGACGATGGAGCCCCCAGCACCTGGTTGTCTGGTGCGGCCTCTTCAGCCCTAGGGCGTCTTCCTGTTGAGGCTGGTCTCCATCTGCCGAGGCCGTGGTCTTCGCATGCCTTCTTGGTCTTGTGCTACCACGGCCAGGGCCGTGGCCGGTCGTGACGCAGCCTTGACCTGGTGCTCTTCCCGAACTGCCACTAGAGCTACACTGGCGGAGTGGGGTGTAGCAGCAAGGTAGAGCACCAGGGGCTCGAGAGGGCATGGTGCCACCATCACAGGAGGGCTGGTCAGGTACTTCTTGAGGTCTTGAAACGCTTGGTCGGCCTCCTCTATCCATTCGAATGGGCCCTTCTTCTTCATCAGCTTGAAGAAAGGCAAGGTGCACTCCCCCAGCTTGAAGATGAAGCGTACTAACGCAGTTACGCGTCCGGCGAGCTTCTGCATTTCTCTGAGGGTTTGCGGTGGACTCATGTCTTCGATCGCCTTGACCTTCTCTGGGTTGGCCTCGATCCCTCTGTGGGACACGAGGAAGCCCAGAAGCTTGCCAGAAGGAATGCCAAGCACGCACTTCTCCGGATTGAGTCGCAGGTCCACTTCGCGGAGGCTCGCGAAGGTCTCTTCCAGGTCTTGGATCAAGGTCTTCGCCTCCCGAGACTTCACCACAATGTCGTCGACGTAAGCCTCGGCATTTTTCCTGAGATGCCGGCCTAAGGCGATGTGCATCAGTCGCCCGAAGGTTGCACCCGCGTTGCACAAAGCATGCAGGTGTAGCAGTATACCCCACATGGGGTCAGGAAGGCCGTCTTCTCCACATCTTCTACCGCCATCTTGATTTGGTGATAGCCCAAAAACGCATCCAAGAAACACAGTAGGTCGCACTCGGCGGTGGAGTCGACGATTTGGTCGATGCTGTTGGAAATATGCCCTAGAGGCAATAATAAATTAGTTATTATTATTATATTTCCTTGTTCATGATAATCGTTTATTATCCATGCTATAATTGTATTGATAGGAAACTCAGATACATGTGTGGGTACATAGACAACACCATGTCTCTAGTAAGCCTCTAGTTGACTAGCTCTTTGATCAATAGATGGTTACGGTTTCCTGACCATGGACATTGGATGTCGTTCATAACGGGATCACATCATTAGGAGAATGATGTGATGGACAAGACCCAATCCTAAGCCTAGCACAAAGATTGTGTAGTTCATATGCTAAAGCTTTTGTAATGTCAAGTATCATTTCCTTATACCATGATATTGTGCAACTCCCGGATACCGTAGGAATGCTTTGGGTGTACCAAACGTCACAACGTAACTGGGTGGCCATAAAGGTGCACTACGGGTATCTCTGAAAGTGTCTATTGGGTTGGCACGAATCAAGACTGGGATTTGTCACTCCATGTAACAGAGAGGTATCTCTGGGCCCACTCGGTAGGACATCATCATAATGTGCACAATGTGACCAAGGGGTTGATCACGGGATGATGTGTTACGGAACGAGTAAAGAGACTTGCCGGTAACGAGATTGAACAAGGTATCGGCATACCGACGATCGAATCTCAGGCAAGTACAATACCGCTAGACAAAGGGAATTGTATACGGGATTGATTGAATCCTCGACATCGTGGTTCATCCGATGAGATCATCATGGAACATGTGGGAGCCAACATGGGTATCCAGATCCCGCTGTTGGTTATTGGCTGGAGAGTTGTCTCGGTCATGTCTGCATGGTTCCCGAACCCGTAGGGTCTACACACTTATGGTTCGATGGCGCTAGGGTTATAAAGGAAGTTTGTATGTGGTTACCGAATGTTGTTCGGAGTCCTAGATGAGATCCCGGATGTCACGAGCAGTTCTAGAATGGTTTGAAGGTAAAGATTTATATATGGGAAGTCCTGTTTTGGTCACCGGAAAAGTTTCGGGTGCTATCGGTAACGTACCGGGACCACCGGGAGGGTCCAGGGGGTCCACCAGGTGGGGCCACCGGCCCTAGAGGGCTGCATGGGCCAAGTATGGGAGGGGACCAGCACTAGGTGGGCTGGTGCGCCCCCCCCACCAGGGCCCAAGGCGCCTAGGGTTTGGGGGAAACCCTAAAGGGGGACGCCCCCTTGCCTTGGGGGGCAAGGCAACCCCCCTGGCCGCCGCCCCCTCCTCAGATTGGATCTGAGGGGGCAGCCCCCCCTCTCCCTTGCCCTATATATATGTGGGGGTGGGAGGGCAGCCGCACCCAAGTTATGGCGCAGCCCGCCCCCTCTCCCAAGTCCTCCTCCTCTCTCGCGGTGCTAGGCGAAGCCCTGCAGGATTGCCACGCTCCTCCATTACCACCACGTCGTTGTGCTACTACTGGACGGAGTCTTCCCCAACCTCTCCCTCTCTCCTTGCTGGATCAAGGCATGGGAGACGTCACCCGGCTGTACGTGTGTTGAACGCGGAGGTGCCGTCCGTTCGGCACTAGGATCTCCGGTGATTTGGATCAGGACGAGTACGACCCCTTCAACCCCGTTCTCTTGAACGCTTTCGCTTAGCGATCTACAAGGGTATGTAGATGCACTCTCCTCTCTCTCGTTGCTAGTCTCTCCATAGATAGATCTTGGTGACTCATAGGAAAATTTTGAATTTCTGCTACGTTCCCCAACAGTGGCATCACGAGTCAGGTCTATTGCGTAGATTCTTTGCACAAGTAGAACACAAAGTAGTTGTGGGCGTTGATTTTGTTCAATATGCTTACCGTTACTAGTCCAATCTTGTTTCGACGGTATTGTGGGATGAAGCGGCCCGGCCCGACCTTACACATACACTTACGTGAGATAGGTTCCACCGATTGATATGCACTTGTTGCATAAGGTGGCTAGCGGGTGCCAGTCTCTCCCACTTTAGTCGGATCGGATTCGATGAAAAGGTTTCTTATGAAGGGTAAATAGCAATTGGAATATCACGTTGTGGCTTTTGCGTAGGTAAGAAACATTCTTGCTAGAAACCCATAGCAGCCATGTAAAACATGCAAACAACAATTAGAGGACGTCTAACTTGTTTTTGCAGGGTATGCTATGTGATGTGATATGGCCAAAAAGGAATGTGATGAATGATATGTGATGTATGATATTGATCATGTTCTTGTAATAGGAATCACGACTTGCATGTCGATGAGTATGACAACTGGCAGGAGCCATAGGAGTTGTCTTTATTTACTGTATGACCTGTGTGTCACTGAATAACGCCATGTAATTACTTTACTTTATTGCTAAACCGTTAGCCATAGTTGTAGAAGTAATAGTTGGCGAGACAACTTCATGGAGACACGATGATGGAGATCATGATGATGGAGATCATGGTGTCATGCCGGTGACGATGATGAGCATGGAGCCCCGAAGATGGAGATCAAAAGGAGCAAAATGATATTGGCCATATCATGTCACTATTTGATTGCATGTGATGTTTATCATGTTTATGCATCTTATTTGCTTAGAACGACGGTAGTAAATAAGATGATCCCTCATTAAAATTTCAAGAAAGTGTCCCCCCTAACTGTGCACCGTTGCGAAAGTTCGCTGTTTCGAAGCACCACGTGATGATCGGGTGTGATAGATTCTAACGTTCACATACAACGGGTGTAAGCCAGATTTACACACGCGAAACACTTAGGTTGACTTGACGATCCTAGCATGTACAGACATGGCCTCGGAACACAAGAGACCGAAAGGTCGAGCATGAGTCATATGGTAGATACGATCAACATGAAGATTTTCACCGATGATGACTAGTCTGTCTCACGTGATGATCGGACATGGCCTAGTTGACTCAGATCATGTAATCACTTAGATGACTAGAGGGATGTCTATCTGAGTGGGAGTTCATAAGATGAACTTTATTATCCTGAACATAGTCAAAAGATTCTTGCAAATTATGTCGTAGCTCGTGCTTTAGTTCTACTGTTTTAGATATGTTCCTAGAGAAAATATAGTTGAAAGTTGATAGTAGCAATTATGCGGACTGGGTCCGTAAACTGAGAATTGTCCTCATTGCTGCGTAGAAGGCTTATGTCCTTAATGCACCGCTCGGTGTGCTGAACCTCGAACGTTGCCTGTGGATGTTGCGAACATCTGACATACACGTTTTGATGACTACATGATAGTTCGGTAATGTTAAATGGTTTAGAATTGAGGCACCTAAGACATTTTTGAAATGTCGCAGAACATATGAGATGTTCGAAGAGCTGAAATTGGGATTTCAGGCTCGTTCCCACGTCAAGAGGTATGAGTCCTCCGACAAGTTTTCTAGCCTACAAACTAATGGAGAAAAGCTCAATCGTTGAGCTTGTGCTCAGATTGTCTGAGTACAACAATCACTTGAATCGAGTGGGAGTTGATCTTCCAGATGAGATAGTGATGTTTCTCCAAAGTCATTGCCACCAAGCTGCTAGAGCTTCGTGATGAACTGTATCATATCACGGATAGATATGATGATCCTTGATATATCCGCGATGTTTGACACCGCGAAAGTAGAAATCAAGAAGGAGCATAAATTGTTGATGGTTAGTGAAATCACTAGTTTAAAGAAGGGCGAGGGCAAGAAGGGGTACCTCATGAAACGGCAAATCAGCTGCTGCTCTAGTGAAGAAACCCAAGGTTGAACCCAAACCCGAGACTAAGTGCTTCTGTAATAAGGGGAACAGACACTGGAGCAGAATTACCCTAGATACTTGGTAGATGAGAAGGCTGGCAAGGTCGATAGAAATATATTGGATATACATTATGTTAATGTGTACTTTACTAGTACTCCTAGCACCATGGTATTAGATACCGGTTCGGTTGCTAAGTGTTAGTAACTCGAAATAAAAGCTACGGAATATACGGAGACTAGGTAAAGGTGAGCTGACGATATGTGTTGGAAGTGTTTCCAAGGTGAAAGTGCAATCATGCCCTTAATCATATTTTGATGTTGATGACAACACATATGCTAGGGACTAATCATGTTTATCAAGTATATCTCAGGATTATGTCTCAAAGTCCCTGTGCATGGATCATGACTAGGGACAAAAAGCATATAACTCAAGAATGGAGATACAAGATATTGACTTCATTTATGGTTTGTTCTTGAGTATAGGGACCCCGCACTATTAAGAGGGGATCGTTGGATCTAGCGAAAAACTTGCTCAAAAGCCATTTTTTCTATACCTTGCCTTCAGACGTCCGGTGTTCTACGGACGTCCGGTCCCTCTTGATTGCCTGGACGTCCGGCCACTTCCGGACGTCCGGTGTTCCTTTACAGAAGCATTTTCACGGATGTCCGGAACTCTCCGGATGTCCGACACTTTCACAACAGAAGCATTTTTACGGACGTCCGGACTCCCCGGTCGTCCGTGCTCCGGATGTGTGGCCCAGCTCGGACGTCTGTATCCTGTACACTGGGTTGTGGCTCATAGTTTCACAGCGGCCGGTCATCCGATGACTGTCGGACGTCCGGACCTATTTATGCCTCTTGACGTCCGACGTTCTCCGGACGTCCGGCCCATCCTGTACACTTACATTTCTCCAAACGGTCACTTTTACCCACCACCTATATATATACCTTTCCCTTCCATGGGATAGGGTTGACCATTCACTTTGAGCCTATCAAGAACACTCCTCACTCTCTCTCATTCATCCACACCAAATCCTAGATTCCCAAGTGTTCTAGGAGCATTTGAGAGAAGTTCTCCAATCAAGTGATAGATCCACTCCTTCCCCTTCTTTGCACCAAAGGAATTCGTGATTTGAGCAAGTTTTGTGCTTTTCCCCATCGTTCTTGTTACTCTTGGAGGTTGGAGACTCCTAGGCAGTAGGAGTCATTCGGAGAGGAATCGAACTTTGTGATTACCCTCGGAAAAGTTTGTGAGGGTTTGGAGACCACCCCAAGGTCTACCACTAGTGGTTGAGAAACCACTACTAGGAAAAGGGCTATAGATGGGATGGGCACTAATGGCGCACCTGTCAGGTGGTGCGCCATTACTATATACTAATGGTGCACCGTCTGGAGATGCGCCATTAGTGTGGAAGACACTAATGGCGCACCAGAAAAACGGTGCACCACTAGTAATAATTTTTTCTTCCCATTTTTTCATACATACTAATGGCGCATCCAAGCGAGGTGCGCCATTACTAGTTCTAACTAATAATGGCGCACCAGACAGAGAGTGCGCCATTAGTATATATATTTTTTTTACTTTTTTGCAAAACTACTAATGGCGCACCACCTGCAGGTGCGCCATTAGTAAGCAGGCATACTAATGGCGCATTTGCTGGTGGTGCGCCATTAGTAACCTGGGACCCTAACAAGATATTTTGGACAGCGACACCTACCCACTCACTTTCCCCACTTCATTCCCTCCACCTCCTTCTCCAAACTTTTGGCTGCCTCCTCCTCCTCACCTCATTTGCACCATAGATTCATCAAAATTAAGTGGTGAAATTACCTTTTTTGATAGGTAAGTAAGGGGAAAGCTATCTTCATGTTGTAGATCTACTTTTTTTTCTCCCTAGCTCGCTCCAACAACGTGCACATGCACTTTTTGTGGCCTAGCTAGATCTATGTATGTTTGTGATGTTGCATATGTTTGTGGTGTTGCATATATGTTTGTGTTTGTAGGTACCGGTATTTGAAATGCGATAGTTGCCAATATTTTGCCGGAATGTTGATTCATTTCCGTTTCGGCGAGAATTTTGGCACTATGCATTCTTTTTGGTCCTATTTTTAGGGAAGGTCATGCCAAATTTTTTCTTGGTTCTAAAATATCGTTTTGCTCTACCCCGCAGGCGACCATGGTCCGCACGATGACCGAAGGCATCGTGAATAGGTTTTTGAGCTCCGCGAAGGCCGAGATGCTTCAAAAGAACGAGACGGAGATAAGATGTCCGTGTCGAAGATGCAAGCTGAAGAGCCTTATTGCGGACCCAGATTCCGGGCAGCTGCGGGACCACCTGCTCTTGCGTGGTTTCATGGATGGCTATCGGTGGCAAGGTGATGAAGATGACTATGAAGTCGCCCATGGGGGCCGAGCAAGAAATGTGGAAGGGCAACAAGACAACCACCGCGGCGAGGGCGGGCGAGAAGACGAAGAATCTCCAGGACATGATCACGACGGTGATGCTGTACACAGTCATCATGTAGAAGATGTCGTACATGATGATGAGGAAGATCAAGACGAAGGGCATGATCATGAAGATGAAGATGCCGGAGCAGACGACGATGGAGGCTGGTTGCAGGACCCTCATATTCAAGAGTTGCTTCTCAAGCAGATGGATAACGCAAGAGCTGCTGCCCGAGAGAAAGCCAAGCTGGATCAATTGGAGATAGATGCGGTTACTCCATTGTATGAAGGATGCAGGCCCGAGGATACCCGCCTGAAAGTAACGCTCATGGCTCTGGAGATGAAGGTAAAACACAAAATGACCGATGCATGCTTCGACGAGAACATGTCATTCTGGCACGAACGTCTTCCCAAGGGGAACAAGTGCCCGACTAGTTTCGAGGAGGCGAAGAAAATCGTGTGTCCTCTGGATTTACCGCACGTGAAATACCATGTATGCATGAACAATTGCATCATTTATCGGGACAAGCACGCGGAGTCTACCATATGTCCGGTGTGCGGCGTCACTCGATACAAGAAGAGGAAGAAAGCTCCTCGAAAATCGGTGTGGTACTTTCCTATCACTCCTTGTATGCAGCGGTATTTCGTGGACCCTAAGGTACCAAAGCTCCTGTGTTGGCACGCGGATAGGGAGGAGAAGAAGTGGTAAGATGACGGAAATGATCCGGAGATAAATAAAAAAGACAAGATGCTGAGTCACCCTAAGGATGCGAGCCAGTGGCAAGCGTTGAACTTCGAATACCCAGAATTTGGGAAGGATCCAAGGAACATCATGCTGGGCGCGAGCAACGATGGAGTCAATCCGTTTGGCAACCAGAGAAGCACACATAGCACCTGGCCTGTGTTTGTGTGGATGTACAACCTTCCCCCTGGTTGTGCATGAAGAGGAAGTACATTCACATGAGTATGCTAATTGAAGGGCCGAAACAACCAGGGAACGACATCAATCTGTATCTGGGGCTGCTGAAGGAGGAGCTAGACACGCTGTGGAAAACGCCAGCCAATATGTGGGACGCCGTAGAGAAAGAATATTTCCCTATGAGAGCCGCACTGCTCACGATGGTGCATGACTATCTCGGTTACGGATATCTCACGGGGCAGGTAGTCCACGGATTTTCTGGATGCGTAAGGTGCATGGATGACACAACATATCGCCAGCTAGATAGAGATCCCGGGTCTTCGAAAACCGTGTTCACGGGACATCGAAGGTGGCTTCACGATGATGACCCGTGGAGGAAACGCAAGGATCTATTCGATGGTGAAACCGAACCCCGAAAACGCCCGTGTACGAGGAGCGGCGAGGAAATAGACGAGCTATTGAAAAATTGGAAAGACTGCCCACTGCCGGGAAAGAAGCAAAAGGCGCCAGAGCCGCTGCTCAAGGTATGGAAAACGAGGTCTGTTTTCTGGGGCTTGCCGTACTGGAAGATCCACCGTGTGCCTCACATCCTTGATGTCATGCATATCACGAAGAATGTGTGCGAGAGTCTGCTTGGTACCCTGCTCAACATTCCAGAGAGGACCAAAGATGGGCCGAAAGAAAGGGCAGACTTGAAATCAATGGGCATCAGGCAGGAGCTTCACGCTAATGATGATGATGATGATGATGATGATGATGATGATGATGATGAGGCGAAGCAGGGCACAGAAAGTCGTCGCAAAGGAAAAAAGGCCAAGAAGACCGGAAATGACTACCCTCCCGCGTGATTCACTCTAAGTCAGGAGGAGATCGAGCAGTTTTTCACCTGCCTCGTAGGAGTAAAACTTCCTTACGGTTACACGGGGAAGATAAGCAGATACCTACACCCAGCAAAGCAGAAGTTCAGCGGGATGAAGTCTCATGACTGCCACGTGCTGATGACGCAGATACTTCCAGTTGCAATCCGTGGGATCATGGACGCGCACGTCCGTGAAACGCTATTTGGCCTATGCAATTTTTTCGACGTCATCTCTCGGAAGTCGATTGGCGTGAGGCAACTCAGAAGGCTACAGGAAGAGATCGTGGTGATACTATGCGAGCTTGAGATGTACTTCCCGCCCGCATTCTTCGACGTTATGGTGCATCTGCTGGTCCATATCGTGGAGGATATCATCCAACTCAGGCCGACGTTCTTGCACAGCATGATGCCGTTCGAAAGGATGAATGGTGTCATCAAAGGATACGTTCGCAACTTGTCACGTCCAGAGGGAAGTATAGCCAGGGGCTTTCTGACCGAAGAGTGCATCTCCTACTGCACGAATTATCTAGGCATCGAGAACCCCGTTGGTCTGCCCGTCAACATGCACCTCGGCAGGCTCGCTGGATGGGGTCACCGTGAGGGTCGCCGCGAAATGCATGTCGACTTCGAGGGTCGTCTCGCCGACTTTGAAAGAGCAAACCTAGTCGTGCTACAACACATAGACGTGGTCGATCCTTGGGTGGTAGAGCACAAAACCTTTATTGAGAAGACATACAATGACCGAGGCCAACAGAGGACAGACGGAGATATAATCAAAGAGCACAACTCATGTTTCACGCGTTGGTTCAAGCAGAAGCTTCTGTCGTACCCTTTACATGAGGATTCTTCCGCGGAAGAACAACTCATATTCACCTTGTCACAGGGCGCCGAGCACAACCTGATGACCTATGAGGCGTACGATATCAACGGCTACACATTCTACACCGAGGACAAGGACATGAAGAGCGATGGTTATCAGAACTCTGGGGTAACGATGGAATCCTACACCGGCAACGACAAGGACAGATACTACGGAAGGATCGAGGAGATCTGGGAGCTAAGCTACGCTAGAGAGAAGGTCCCGATGTTCTGTGTCAGATGGGCCAAGAGCGTCCTAAAAGAAGACCGGTATTTCACCACCATGGTTATACCCGAAGCCAAATCCAAGACTGCGGGCGCAAATGTCAGCGCGAAAAATGAGCCATGGGTACTGGTTGCCCAAGTGGACCAATGCTTCTTCATTACCGACCCGCCAAAGCCCAGTCGTGTTGTCGTGAGGAGAGGCAAAAGGAAGATCATCGGAATGGATGGAGTAGCCAATGAGCAAGACTTCGACAAGTACGGCGACCCGAAGATCAAACATGACGACGACGATGAAGTAGCAGCACACACCACAAGAAGAAGCAGGACCACCCTACCTAAAGGACGTCCGTTCCACAGAAGAACTCCATTTGCGAAAAAGAAGGGCAAGAAGATTGTGAACAAATAGCTAGCTAAGATCGATTGTATTTAAATCGTAGTCTTCATTTCTCGGGCACTTTTTGATATCATGAATATTTTTATATTTCATGGGCACTTTTTGAATTCATGAATATTTTTTCAAATTTGATGATATTTTTTCATATTCAATATAAAAAAATATTGAATATTCATGAGGACACTCGATCTCGATCCCCCTCCCTCTCGATAGCTATCCGATCCCCCTCGCCGCCGAGGACCCCCCGCACCCTCCCCCGCTCCACCGCCGCCGACGACCCCCGCACCCTCCCCCGCTCCACCGCCGCCGCCGACACCCCGCACCCTCCCCCACTTTTTGATGATATTTTCAAATAACAAATTTGATGATATTTTCAAATAAGAAATTTGATGATATTTTCAAATAAAAAATTTGAAGATATTTTCAATTAAAAAAATTGATGATATTTTCAAAAAAATTGATGATATTTGATGATTTCTTCTGTTCTAGCACTCATGAAAATAACAAATTTGATAAAAAAACAAATTATTAGATGCAACAAGAAATAATGAAAAAAAGTTACTAATGGCGCACCCTAGGTGGGTGCGCCATTGCTGTCAGGAAAAAAAAGTTACTAATGGCGCACCAGAGGAGGGTGCGCCATTGCTATAAGAAAAAAACTACTAATGGCGCACCAGAGGGTGGTGCGCCATTGCTATAGTGTCTAGCTGGATAACCCTTCGCCCGATCCCCCCTTCCCTCTCCCTCGCCAGTTCCCTCTCCCTCGATCCACCGCGCCGCTCCTTCCCTTGCCCCTTCCTCCACCGCGCCGCCGTCGCCGCTGCCCCGACCCACTGCGCCGCAGCCGCCCACGCGCCCCCGCCGCCTCCCTCCAGCATGCGACCTCCCCGCCACCACCAAATCTCTCTTGTCGGAGCTGCCCCTCGACAGTGGCTAGCCTCGTTGGAAGCGGTCCTCGACGGTGGCGCGAGCCTCCCCGCGCGGCTGCTGCTCATTGACGATGGTTAGTCTCTGTCCCTCCCTCCCTCTCTCCCCCACTCATCCACATGCCCCCACGGGGCGGCGACCTGGGTTAGGAGCAGGAGCTCGCCGCCGCCGCCCCGTCGTGCCGCTGCTGCTGCTTCTTGCGGCACGCCCTTGCATCTGGGAGGCGATCGAGCTTGTCAAAGGTGCCCCTCCCCTTCCCCCTCTGGATCCAATTTGATGGTGAATTGCAGGTCCAAGCCATTGTCTTTTATCAAGATTACAAATTTCTGATAATTATACTGAATCTTGAAGTGTACTATCAACTGAATCTATTTTTTTGACCTGAAACTATAGGGTATAGACCCCACAGTAATTTTATTGCTCTACAAGAAAAGGTTACAAATGTACACAATTTACAAGGTCTAACAGACCCAAAAAGAAAAAGAAAGAAAACATGAAACTCACCTCAATGAGGCAAAAAGGAAATCCATCTAAGCAAATCCTCCTTGAACTTAGGCTTAATTCTATGAACCAGGAGGGAAATGTCTAGAATAAAAGAAGACCTCCATCTACGAAAAGATGGTGGGATATTCCTAAAAACCCTGTCATTCCTAACATTCCAGATGTTCCAGCATGCTAGGAAAACCACTTCAGAGAAGAAAGGCTTAGCAAAGTCGCTTCTAGCATGATAAGCAATGGCAATCATATCATCTCCAGCCATCCAGTTGATTTGAAGATAATTCCAGACCCTACAACTGAAATTACATTGAAAGAATAGATGATCTCTATCCTCTTTGGCTTGTGTTGGACATAGAACACATAAGTTAGAATCAGATACATTCCAGTGCCTTCTCTCCAGCATATCCTGAGTGTTCAGCCTATCCATAATCAGCATCCAAGCAAAGAACTTAATTCTCATAGTGCAGCAGCTAGCCCACACCCAGGATAAGAGTGGGTTGGGCACAATGTGTTTATGCAAGAAAGAATAGTATTTCTTGGCAGAATATCCCTTGCCATCCTCCTTCCACACCCATGTATCATTAAGCTGAGGATCATGGTTTGAGAGCAGCAGCAGATTTTGTAAAGTCTGTAACTCTCCAAAGGCTCTCTTAGAGAGTGGTAAATGGAATAAGGAGGTGAGCTCAGTCAAATCAAAAACCTCAGCAGCAGAAATTAGGGGATCAATGGCAAATGAAAAAAAGCCTAGCAAACCTCTGCTCAAGAGGAGTATCAGTGTCCCCCAAAGACCAAGCATCAGACCAAAATAGGATAGTGTCCCCCTTATTAACATGTACTGCACTGACCATCCTGAAGTTATCCATTAACTTGCAGATATCTCGCCACCAGAAAGAGCCACAAATGAGGGTAGCATGAGGAACCCTATCATGATAGTAAGTGTTCCAGATGAGCTGAACCCAGGGCACTTCAACTTTATCGTAGAATTTACTAGCATGTTTAAAGAGCAGAGCCTCATTCTGCAGCTTCAGATTCAAAATACCCAAGCCTCCTTTGTTCTTTGGTCTGCAAACCAAACCCCAAGCAGCCAAGGACTGACCAGAATCTTGTCCATACTTCCTCCAAAGACATTGCCTCTGAATTCGTTCAAGCTGCTTTAAAATACTAGGAGGCAAATCCAGACTACATAGGAAAAAAATTGGCACAGAAGAAAGGGCAGAGATCAGGTACTGCAGGCACCCACCATGAGCAAGGAAGGAAGAGCTAACAGAAAACTTCCTTTCCATACTATCCACCAGTGGCATTAAGTCCAATATCTTAGGTTTTGTAATTCCCACAGGAAGCCCAAGATAAGTAAAAGGAAGGGTGCCAACCACACAACCAAATACAGCAGCAAGTCTGGCAATCTCCACAGAATCCACATTGATAGGAAGAATGGAAGACTTATGATAGTTAACATGCAGTCCAGTGGACTTAGAGAAGAGAAGTAGCATTTTCTTCAAGGAGAGCAATTGAGCTTCCTCAGCAGGCATAATAATGAGTGTGTCATCAGCATACTGGATAATTGGGTATTCCTTATCATGGCATGGAATAGGGAGTTGTAACAGTCCTTTCTGATGCATATCATTTACCACTGATTGCAATAGATCTGCAGCAATGGCAAACAGGAGTGGAGAAAGAGGGTCACCCTGCCTAACTCCTTTTTTACAAGCAAATTGTTTCCCAGGAACTCCGTTAAGCAGAATAGAGGAAGTTCCAGAAGCCAAAAATTGTTTAACCCAGGAGATCCACTTATCATTAAAACCCTTGTGCCTCAAAATTTGGAGAATGGCCTCATGTTCAATAGAATCAAAAGCTTTCTCAAAATCCAGCTTTAGAATGACAATGGGTCTCTTTGACTGATGACATTGGTGCAAATATTCAAAAGTCCAAGCAACACAGTCTTGAATGGTTCTGGATTTGATAAAACCATATTGGTTTTTATGCAAACATCTTGTGATATCTTGCTGCAGCCTGTTAGCAGCCATCTTAGAAAGAAACTTCACCCCCATACCAGAAAGAGAGATAGGCCTAAAATCATTAACAGACTCAGGGGATCTCTTCTTAGGGACCAGGGTGATATAAGAATAATTGATATTCTCCAGATTCACAGACCCCTCATGAAAAGCAGAAGCCAACTCATAGAAATCCTTACTGATTATTGACCAACACTTCTTAAAAAATAGCCCATTAAAGCCATCAGGCCCAGGAGACTTATCAATGGGCATGCTTTTAACAGTATTATCCATCTCCTCCTTGGAGAACGTCTTAGTGAGGGAGTCAAGACCCTGAACTCTATGCATGATGGAAGAAAGATCAAAACACATGTCAATACCATGACTAGTACCCATCCTGTTCTTGAAATTTTGCCAAAGAGCAGCAGCCATTTGCTCATGATCAGAGACAACTGTACCATCATCCAAACGCAGAGAAGCAAGGGAGTTATGCCTAAACCTTTCAGAAGCCATGGCATGAAAGAATTTAGTGTTCTCCTCATCAACTTTAATAGATCTTATAGTGCACCTCTTCTTCCAATACAGAAACTGAAGGTGCAGCAGATGCTCCAAGTGCAACTTGACCAGAGTACGAAAGTTGAACTCATGCCTATAAAGTGGCCTCAATTCCTCCAAGCAATCCAAAATGAGAACCACCCTATTAAATTTAGCAATTAATAATTTCATTTTGGAAACATTCATGTGCCAACTCTTAAGATCCCTCCTCAAGGACTTAAATTTGCCAGCAATCTTGGCTGAGATGTTGGTTTTGCTAGAAGCAGAAGACCATGAGGCAGACACACAGTCCATAAAACCCTGTAGCTCCACCCAATAATTTTCAAAGCGGAAGATGTTAAATTTACGGATGGAAGTGTTGATGGCTACCACACAAGGCACATGATCTGAAGCAGTCCTAGCCAGAGGCAACACCTGGGTGGAGGGGTAACAAGTGATCCAGTTTGAGGAAGTGAAAAACCAATCAAGCTGCTCTAGTAGAGGATTATCCTGCATATTCGACCAAGTGAAGGATCTCCCTTTTATAGGCAACTCAAGCAAGCCAAGATGGCCAATAATCTCATTAAAAATGAAGATATCATTAGCATCACCACCAGGTAAGTTCCTGTTCTCAGTTGATCGAATAAAATTAAAGTCTCCCAAAATAAGCCAATTTTCAGAGTCAGGGATGGAAAGGTTATAAAGCCAGTCCACAAAATCATCCCTTGCCTGGCCACGACATGGCCCATAGACTGTAACAAGCGTCCATTGTTCATTGTTATGTTTGGACGTAAAGTGCACAATTACGCCAAATTGCTTGACCTCAATTAATCTCCCTGTAAGGATAGAGGAGTTCCATAACACAACAATTCCGCCCGAAGCCCCAATAGAAGGACTATAAGCAAAAGAGTCAAAACGAGAAGGGCAAAATTTCCTGACAGTTCTGGAGTCCATATACTCCATTTTCGTTTCTTGCAGACAGATAACAGAAGCCTGACTTTCATCCACTTTATTACGAACAGCAAGCTAACGATCATCAGAATTTAAGCCCCAAACATTCCAACACATAACCCGCCAACTTCTAGTAGACCGAATATCCATTGAGCATAGAGGTTACAAGTTTAACGGCATACCCACATAGCAGGCAGCACATAGAGCATTTCAGACATGCAGCAACGCCAAACAAAAGAAGTTTGCAAGGACAACGAATGCATACAAGTCCCGAAGACAAATTATGGAAATAAACCCTATGATAACTAGTCCAGTTATGGGTCGACCACACCCCGGTTGAACAGCACGGACTAATCATGGGATGACTTGTCCTTGGCAGAAGAAGGATCCGCCATAAGCGCATCCACAGAGAGTTTATCAGCAGAGATCCCCAGATCCGCTCCAATTTGCTGAATATGACGAATAGGTGTTGGAGGTGGCACCGAGGGCATGCAACTAGCAGGACCATCATCCGTCAGTGGCTTGGTGCGGGGCTTCTTTTTCTTAGGTTCAACCATAGGCGAGGCTTGAAACACTGGCTTGAAACCATCTCTTTTTGCAGAACTACGGGTGCAGCGACGCGGTTCAGAGTCCACAACAGGAGTACAACTGCGCTTGGGGGCCTTCTTCTTCTTCAGAGAAGGAGCAAAAAAGGAGAACTGCCCATCAGAAGCAGACGAAAACTGCAGGCCTGTGTCCTGCTCCAACTCCATCTGGTTGTCAGGAAAAAGATCACGAGCAATTCCCCTAGGAAGTGAGAAAGCAGACAGAGGGGTAACCATGCTAAACGAATCATCAATGATAATGTCAGAAACCCAATGGATGTTCTCAAAAGCCATAGACCACGATCTCTTGGAAAGGACTAGTTGCCCAAAAGGAGACTGCATGACCGGCTTTGGAACCTGAAGAGTAGTGCAGCGCCCCAACAGAGTATCAAAAGTTCGTCTCCAGGCCATTTCAGGAGGTAATGGTGGGCCATAAACAACCTGCACTCTACCAACAACAAGATCTGAAGGCTGGAACGGCACAATAGCCAAGGCATCAGGATCAACAGGTGGCACATCTATCTGAATGACATTTTCATCCACATCCACAGCATGCTGAATACCAATCTGAAGATCACCCTGGCCAAGAACTGGCTGCACTGGTACAATATCAAGCTGAGCATCCAAAGCATTATCTCCAATATCGTCCGGAACTTGCACAATCACACCTGGATCTTGTACAATCGCCACATTTTATAACATAGGATCAGCCTGAACTTCCCCTACCGACTGGCTAACAGAGCCCGAGAACTCCTGCTGGTTAATGACCATAGACTCCTGATCAGGAGCAAGCTCCACTTGCACTGGGTCCACCTGGTCATCCTGCTGATTGGCGTGCCAACCCCAACCAGCACCCTGATTATCCATGGGAGGCGGAGGAGGCGGCACATCGTTCCACCCAAGAGCAGGTTAAGGCGGAAGAGCAAAGATATTATCTTCATGGATTAAGTGACCAGGCATGGGGTGAGGATTGCCGTCAAGAGGCATGGGATCTTCGTCTTGTGGCATTTTCTCAGCAAAATTGGCTCCTAAAATATAACAAGGCGCTGTCCAAGAAACCTTAGCACCACCCCAAGCAGCATAATCAGAGAACACCACGTCCCTGGGAACCAGAATATCCTCAGGGAAGGAGGCAAACACAATAGATCGGACGAGATATGGATCATCACTAATCCAATGATGGAACTGTCCAAAGGTATTAACAGCAGCCCTCAAATTCTCAGTATTACGGAGATCTAGGGGGACACCTAAGAACATCAAACATCCTTCACGAAAGCCTTGAACCCCCCGAAAACCCTCTCCGTGGTCATGCTTCATAAAGCGAACAAATGTATCCTGACCAAGATCTTGAGGGGGTAGTTGAATCAAAGCAAAACGCTCACCAGCATCCCTGACCTCAACAGACCCACTCCAGAAATCCATGGTTGAGCAGAGCGGACATGAAAACCCATGTGGTTGATAAGCTCCACCGCCTGCTCACGTACCTGACCCATCTGATGCAAGGGTGGCGCCGGCATCACCTCAGCAATCATGAAGCTCTCATGCAAACGAACAATGGGCGATGGAGGCGAGACGAAGGTACGAGGAAGGCGATGAACACCTCCGTCAATGATGTGATGACCCACCGGCACATATCACTGCGGGCCTAGAGCAAAGTTAGCCATGGGAGGCGGCGATGAAGGAAGCGGGGGCGTTGGAGGAGGCAGAGTAGATGGGGTGCGCGGAGTGCAAGACTGCGGGCAGGTTAATGGCGATGTGATAGGGCAAGCCTGCAGAGGTGGCGGCAGCGCGCGCTTCCCCAAGCAAGGAGAGACCAGCGTATTCGAAATAGGGGGACGCTTCCATTTCCAACATAAACCTTTTTCAATCGCAATATAGTCGCAGTCTTTTCTTGAATGATGAGGATCACCACATGCTAAACATCCAACGGTGGAGGGGCAGCTGACAGACAAGTGGCCCCCCAGAGAACAACGAGAACATGTCAGCACTTGGTCCACCATGTCATTGACCATGGCCTCGAAAGCATCCTGAGCCTCTTGCGTGGACGGGATCAGTAACGTTGTGGGGCTAGAAGGCCCAATTGTAGAAGGATTGGGCTCCACAGCACTTGGGCTACCACATAACGGAGAAAAACCTGGCTTGGGAAGACAGTTGGGCGAAGGACCAGTGACCACCGAATCCGAAGAGCCCAACATGGCGGAGGGGCCCAACATGGCTTCATTGGAATCATCAGCAAATCCGCCTGAAGAACACGCCGGAGATGGAGGTAGGGGTTCCGGGGAAAGCGATCGGATAGGAACGACAGTACCAAAAGTGATCGACGGCGAGGCAACCGTCCACTGTAGCTCCACCAGCGGTGGGGGGTGAATCACAACGCGTTCCTTTGGGGGAAGATCATAGCCAGACAAAGAAGCCAACTCAAGACAATTCTGAGTAGCCGGATAGCGATATCCCTTGCACACATCATAATTCTGGAATGTGGCGAAAGAAAGCTTTTTACGAGTAGGATTAGCAGATCTGATTGCAGACTTGACAGGTGGCTTATGCATTGCCAACAAACCAAGAGCAGCTCGCTGCTTAGAAGGACTAACAGGAATCCATTCAGCATCACACTCCTTTTTCCAGATCAAGAACTCACGCCACCAATTTGGGCCACCATTGCCCCAAAGATGAAAATAACATTTAAACTGAGGGCCAGCGTAGGAACGTGAATCAACAATATGAAAACCAACCTCCTTGCAGGACACCACAAACGAAAAGACCTTGTCCTTGACATATGTCACCATGAGATCAATTGCTGAACCCCCTAGGGCTGCCTCAAGCGCCACAGCCACAGAATCTTCATCAAGCCGGAAATCATGCCGACTGAAAGAGACTACAAGAACAAAAGGACGGGATCCCTCCAAAGGATGGATCGAAAGACCAGAAGATCTAAAAACCTCATCGGCGAAAGCCACACCACGAGAAAAATCCAGATCCAGGGTTGCACCACCATCCAAACCCATAGAGAAATGGGTCCAAAGAGAGAGGAGAGAAAACCGAATCCAATGCGTGGAGAAGATCCAAAAGTTACCGGAGGAACTAGGAGATCACCGAGGAGAGTCGCCGGAGGGTGGGTGGGTGGGTGGGAGCGCCATCTCCCCCTTGTAGATCATCAACTGAATCTATTGGCAGAGTTCATATTTAGATTGAATGTTTACTAGTCCTGTCAATAGCATACTGAATATTTAGATAGTTTAATCTTGAAGTATAGACTGAATGTTTAGACAGAGTTCTTATTCATGTCTAATTGTATTGACAGAGTTCAATGTACTCCTGTCAATAGAATCAAAACTGATTTATTACCTTTCCATATGAACTTTACTGAAAAAATCAATTAAATTCAGTCACCATTCTCAATTTTGACAGCACTCTACAAACTGCTTCAAAATTAGTCCACACAAACAAGTGCATTTTTCTAGACCTGCTTGTAAATTATTCAAGTTTGAAACTGAGATCTGCATGTACTGTCATAATTTCCAGTTTGTATAATTAGAGTATTGAAGATGTGTATTTTCAATTTAGATAGGGGTAGGTTTGCTCAACAACAATCAATAAGATCTCAATAATACTCATGCAACAACAATTAGTAAGATTGAGATCTTCTTGCAATCTTTGTTTACAGCAGCACAATGAGATTACCAGTGAACTTTTACACACAAGCATGAATTTGTGTACTGTGACTATCTACCTAGCTACTGTTCTGAATCTCCTATGTACTGCTTCTTCCTTCTCCAAGATTATGACATGACAAGTGCTTAACAGTTCAATTTATCAATAGCTCCGTCTTAGAAATTTAATTGTAAAATGGCAAAGATTATGACATGACAAATGCCTAACATGTTCAGTAAACTACAGTGAACATGTTTCTCCAAGTAATTATTTGTATACCATGTGATTTATATATTTGAGGTGCACAACCTTTATGTTGTGAATATCTCGTCCACTGATTGTTCAAGTAGTTACAACTTGGTCATCACTGTTTTTACCTGACCTATTGCAGATCTTGTGAGAATTGTAGTGCTCAAACTGTCTTTACCTGACCTATTGCAGATCTTGTGAGAATTGTAGTGCTCAAACTGTCTGATTTAAGAATCAGCTAGCAGATTTTGGTTAGCTGTAGCAGGAGAGTGCCTGCTGATTAGTGTTTATTTGCTTTTTTGGTGCTTAATTGGTTATTTGTATGAAGTAGTGTTAGTTCTGATCAGGATTGTTGTGCTTATGACTTTAGAAAATGATAAACTGTTTGAATCTGATAGGCAGGTGTCCTTTTAGATTTTGTTGGTAAATCTGTTTTATTCAATGGTTATTGACAATAGATTATCATTCCTATTTTAGGAAGGTCTATTCCTGCAATATCATTGTTACCTTTTATTGGCAAATCATTTGGTTCACATCCTAGAATCTTGTTGGATTTGTAACTTGGTCCACTCAACTTCTTTTGTACCATGTGAGTCATCATTGATGAAGTAGTAGTTTTAAGGTCTATTGGGTGTACCTAAATTACTCTAGTGATAGGAGTAGTAGTGGTGGCCATCTAGTTGGACTACTACTGCTAGGACTTGCTCCAGATTTTAGGATTTCTTTTCTTTTAGGATTTATTTTCTTCTAGGACTAGGTTTTTATTATTTTTCTGTTGTGATTGTTTTTTGAGCTCTTTCTTTTTCATTTCCTACTATCCTTATCCTAATTATCTTAAATTGTTATGATGTGTGTAACAGGATTATATCTTGGATTTGCTAGTGGACTTTGGGAGTTTCTTAGCCAGCTTGGTGACTCCATATTTTTCACTATTTCAGCAAGTCTTTTGTAAGCATTAAACTTTCAGCACTACATTTTTATCTTATGTGTACATCTGTTTGCTTCCTAAAATAGGAATGGGCTTCCTTTCCTATATATGTGTATGATGATCCTCCTTTCCTACAGTAGTATAGCACTTGCAGTTGTATGGCACTTGCAGTAGTATGGCACTTGCAGTAGTGGTGCCTACGCAAGATACAGTTCAGATTTGAATTGTTTCAGAAATTGGTATGACCAAAGATGCTATTGTATATAAATGGGCTGCTGTAGAACTGTTCTTCATCTTTACAGTGATGTTGTATAGAAATATGCTGAATTTTCTGCTCTGATTGTTGCTCAAAGAAATTTAGCAAAAAAATGGGGTCCTGGGAGACGCCGCTGCTGCTTGAGGCCCTTGAGAGGCCCTTCGTGTCGTGATGATTTTGCAGGTACCCCGAGAGGCCCTTGAGTTTGCCGGAATGTCTATTAACTTCCGTTCCGGCAAATTCGGGTACTCCATATGTCCTATTTTCAGCAAAGGTCATGCTGAAATTTTCCGTGAATTTTAGCATGACTTCGCTAAAAATCGGACATATGGGGTACTTGCTACTAATGCATGGGCTGGGGTATCTTAGTACTTAATTAAGTAGGATCAACTGCCCCTTTATTCTTGCTGCATTAAACCATAGGTGGCAATAGAGCCAAGTGATTAGGCCAACTTAGAATTTTGCTCAGCATCGATAAACCCTAGATGATAAACCCAACATATGTGGCAATAGAGCCAAGTGATTAGTGCCAAGTGATTAGGCCCAACCTAGGGTGCCTCGGCATCGATAAACCCTAAATGATGAAAACTTAACTTAGCATTTAGGGTGCCTCGGTGTCGACAAACCCTAAATGATGAAACCTTGGCTTTTAGGGTGCCTCAGTGTCGATGAGAATCTAAATGATGTACGCTTAGGCTTTTAGGGTGCCTCGGCGTCGACAAACCCTAAATGATAAAAGCTTAGCTTTTAGGATGCCTCGGTGTCGACAAACCCTAAATGATGAGACCATGATCTTGTTCCTTGACAATAACCAACTTTTTGACCAAACTGTTTTCCTATTTAGAGCGAAACATGGCCAACAACGATGAGGTCGGCGGTTCGGGCGGCAAGCAATTTTGGGAGCTGTCCCAGGAGATGGAGGAACAACCTCACCGCTATGAGGACGCTGCGGAAGACACCGATCCTGACTACACAACCCCTAGTGGCGTCGGGGATGACACCACTGATGGTGCCGCCGAGGATGCCACCAATGATGATGGCGGCGCACACACAGATGGCAGCCAACCGAAGAAGCAAAGGAAGGACCGGTGCTCGAATGCGCTTAGCACCCTCAAGGAGGAATTTACTCAAGTGGACTCCGACGGGCATCCAACGGAGCCCAAACATATAGTCAAGGGGTACTCGCTTCAGCTCGGGTGCATTCTCCGGAGCACCGTCTCGATCAACACCGAGAACCTTAGGCATAAGGACCGAGGGAATTTGCGCAACCTCCTCTTCATGAAGCTGCACGAACGATACAAGTTCCCCACCGATTTTGAAAACACACGCCTCTCAGGCAATAAACTGAACAGTGCCGCCCTCACGAGGATGAGCACGGCCCTGTCTACTTGGAGAAGCGCAGTGAAGAGAATGACTGATAAAGGTGATAGTTATGAGAAGATCAAGGCGAAATATTCTTCGATCAGCGAAGATGACTACAAGGAGTTCAAGATCAAGTGCGAGAGCAGCACAACCTCCGAATCAAGTCAGTGGGGGAAAGAAATGCGGGAGTTGAACTTAGGGGAACACAAACTCGGTCCCGGCGGTTACAGAGTGGCGGAGCCTATATGGGACAAGGAGGACGCGGAGCGTGCCGAGCAAGGCCTACCGCCCCGCTTCGAGAAATACAGCAGTGACAAGCAGACCAGGAACTTTGTCAGGGCCCGGTACAAGGAGGACCCGATAACAAAGGAGCTTACCACGGATCCGAAGACCAGGGCGCTTGAGCTTGTTCTGGTAAGGAATACACCCCCGCGTAATTAGCTCCATATGGTTGCACTCTAATTACTCCCCAATATTTCTAAATGGTTCACGTTCCTTCCGCAGGAAACTGAAAGCAGTAGCGCGGGGTCTTCTCAGAGCTCCCCTTTCGACACCCCTTTAAATAGGGCGTTGAACATAATGAAAAACAAGGATAAGCTCAGTAAGCCGACGTTAGCTGGTCGTGTGGCCGGCAAAGGCTTGTCCACAAAATGGTCGTCATACTATACCACTGGTGGGGGAAGGAGAAAAAGACCAGCTCAGAAAGCCAGACGCGCGAGGTTGAAGCACTCAAGGCACAAGTGGCGCGGATTCCGGAGCTTGTCCAAGAGCAAGTGGAACAACAACTGGGAACGAAGCTCAACGCCATGGTCCCTACGTTGATTCATCGGCTGACGATGTGGATTGTGGGCGGCCAATAGGGGCCTCCCCCGGTTCCCAGCTTCACGGCCAGCAACTCGCACAACGCGCAGGCGGCGCCATTGGTGTCTCCGGCGGAGGCGGTATTCGTGTCTCCGGCGCCGGCACGGGCATTGGAGCTTAATGCACCCGGGTGTACGCCGGCCGGCACCTCGCCAGCAAGCGCCCCCTCCGTCAGTTGCACGCCCGCCGTTGGTGGTGCCTCAACATTAGCCGAGCTCGACGGCATCACGGTAACTAAGCCTCTCGGACGATGACTTCATTTCCTTGCCTTTGACTGGGCATCCCTGACGCCCTACATGTTTTCGCAGGGCGCCGCCGACGTTCCTTGCACTCTTCTGCACTTCGTGGGTGGCGAGTTGGTCGATGTCGCCAAGGGCAGAATCGTTCAACCGGGCAACCCCATGTTCCACGGTAATCCGATGCCACCCACAGTGTATAAGGTTGAAGTGGTTCAGGTGCTGCCAGGCTGCAACGAGCTGTTACCTCCGATTCGACCCGCTGGGGCCGACAAAGAAGATGAGATGACCCTCAGCGCCTGCGTAAACTGGCCCCTGCTTTGGCCGAAGAGCCAGATTCATTTGGGGGCGGGGGACACCACCCAACGGACAAGACCGCCAGTCGTGCCGGCGCCAAGCCATGGCAAGAACGCCGCAACGCTACCGGACCTGCCGTACATCCCTATGCCGGACATCCCTATGGCACTGGATCCGGACATCCCTCTGGCACAGGATCTAGACAACGACGACAACGACGATGGTACATTTACCAAAGTCCATAAGTACTTTGCCGAACATGGGTACGCTGACGAGTTCTGCGGGCCTCTTTCTCAAGAACCCAACCAAGACGATCGCGATCTAGCTGGTACAATGGAGAAATCCAATTGCAACAGGCGTCGTCTGGCGTTCAGTTCTCAGGAGACACCTCCAGCTCCCGCCTTCACCGAGCCTCAGATAGCTGAGGTGCGAAATATTATCAGCCCCAACACGCTCAAGAAGGCGGTCTATGAGCAAAACTCGGTCCCATTACAGGAGATCCAGAAGAAGGGACAGAAATGAAAGACTAACAAGGGCGCCGGTGCGAGCCAGCCGGCACCGAGTTCGATCCGTGCTCAGGACGGGCCACAAATTTCAAGATAGACTACACAAATTTCAAGAAAGTTTTTGATGATGTTCTCCCCGGCTATGCCAAATCTGGGGGCACCTTCACCAGGGCAGTTCGTAAGTACGGCAAGCACACCTTCTCACACAATACAAAGTTTTGCTGCGTCAAGCAGCCGCCTGGCGGTCAGAAGGATGCCTACTATGCCCTCCATCACATGCGGGCGATCGTAAGGGACCATCATCACCTTCTGCTACCAGATAATCTCAAAGATTGGGCCGCGAGGTTGTCGGCAATCCAGGACGCGGACCTCAGACAAGAATTCTTTCGCATCCAGTCGGAGTTTGCAGACATCATCCATCAAGATGTCCTTCATACCTCCGGGCAGTTCTTCCTCAGATATCAACCATCCAACAGTGAGATAGATGGAACGCTACAAATGCAGGGTGACAACGACCGCGATTTCATGACCATCACGACAGACGACGACTTCATCCACGCTCATGTCTGATGAGTCGAGTCGAAAGTAGTGATGTGTAGTTCTGAAACATTGATTGGCTCATGTTGTAATTAAACTTTAATGAATTCGTATGTCTCTTTGGTTTGGACAGTCATTCAACTTAGATGTAATCGATGCTATTTATTAGTAGGATAATGAATCGTGCTATTAATGTCTTGCTTTTCTCTTCCGATCCTTTTGTTGCATACTTACATATTGCTTATGTATTGTCTGTTGTTTGGCTTGTGCATAGAGATGTCGTCGTATGTCGTGTACAAGGGTAAGGTTCCCGGAGTCTACGACGACTGGGAGGAGTGTCGGAGACATGTTCACCGTTTCAGCGGTAACAGTTACAAAGGGTACACCACTAGGGTGGAGGCTGAATCTAGATACGCCCGCTATCTAGCGGGAGAGAGGAGGGAGCGTTGGAGGAACCGGGTGAAGACCAGTTTGATCGCGATGATGCTCATCGTGATGACCGCACCTCTCTTCTATGTGATGGTAGTTTAGATGATCGATATCGACTTGTAATGTGAAGACAAACTCGATACTCGCGGTCTTGAGACTTGTAATGTTTTATCTTTGTTCGGTCTTTTGAATTCGGAGACTAATATGATGAATTTTATTCGGAGACTAATCTTCTATTGTATTCGATGAATCTGCTGCTGCTGTGTGCTGTTGTCTATATTTTGTCCAATAATATATTTTGTAACCTGTGCAAAAATAAGAAAAGTAAAAAAACAAATATTCATACTAATGGCGCATCACCTTCAGGTGCGCCATTAGTATGCCAAAGGATACTAATGGCGCATCACCACAGAGTGCGCCATTAGTATGACAAAGCACATGGTTACGTATGGCCCCCCGGGAGGCATACTAATGGCGCATGGTCTTAGATACTAATGGCGCACTGCTTGGTGCGCCATTAGTATACTAGATACTAATGGCGCACCAATGGTGCGCCATTAGTAAAAAATACTAGTGGCGTGGTACTAATGGAGCACCGGTAGTGCGCCATTAGTAGGCAAAACCGGTGCGCCATTAGTAGGCCTTTTCCTAGTAGTGAACGCCTCCATGGTGTTGTCTCAAAGGGAGAATAGGGTGAGCCTTCGTGGCGTTGGTGTGCCTTCGTGGTAACATCCACCTCTCTAACGGTGACTAGCTTCCCTCCAAGGAAGTGAATATCGGCATACATCCTCGTCTCCCGGAGTTGCGGTTATTCATAACCCTAACTCTCTACTTGTGGTTACTTGTCTCTTTACACTTACGTACATCATATTGTGCTTGCCTACTTACGTGTTTGTGTCACTTGCTTAGTACTTTGTGCTCATGTGCAATTGTTAGGCTCATCTTCATATTCCGCATTATTGCCTAAAATTGCTAAGTAATAATTACAATTTGTAATTGTACCTATTCACCCCCCCCTCTAGGTCCATCTCGATCCTTTCAATTGGTATCAGAGCCTCGTGCTCTATTCTTGTGGCTTAACCGCCCTAGAGCGAGATGAACCCAGATGGGACTCCCCTGGTTGTAGATCCTAAGGATAAAGGTGAGGTTTCTTCTGAAGTCAAGTCCTTTACGTCTGAGGATCTAGAACGGGCTCTTGCTAAGCAAAAAGAGGAGCATGATGCTTCTCTTGAGGCCCTGGTCCAACTGAGATTAGCCACGTTGTCCGCGGTGCTTGCACCACACTCAAGTGGTGTGGGTTCGGGGCCAACCGTGCCTACTTCATCACTTGGTCAACAACCTCCTAGCAATGAACACGCCAGTGTTCCTTGGCTTTATGCAAGACCTCAGGTTGAGAAACCAAGATATAATCCTCAAGGCAAACCTCCTTTACTTAGTGCCACTTCCGATTTTGCTTTGTGGAGAGTTGCTATGCAGGATCATCTTCGACATGGAAACGATGAGATGCTGGAGATCATAGAGTATGGCTATCATGTGGTTGATCCAAAGAACCCCACACCAAGAGAAATATATGACAAGAACCTCAATGACACGGCAATCATGTGTATAAGGATAGGTATGGATGAAAAGCAAAGGAGACCATTCATACACATCACAAGTGCCAATGAACTATGGGAAAGTATTATACGATCCAAGACTGGCACTTCTACCCTCCGGAGTGTTCAATATGAAATTGCCAAGGGGCAATTGCAAAACTTTTGTATGGAAAAAGGTGAAACCCCCAATCAACTCCATGAGCGTCTCATGACTCTCACTGCGGATATTGAGTCATGTGAGTGTGACAAGACACAAGATGGATTCAACATGACTAAGAGGTTTCTTGTGGATAAGTTGCTTCATGCTCTTGCTCCATATCACCATCAAATGGTGTGGGACATAATACAACACCATACCTTCAAGGAAATGACTACAGATGACATCATATCCACCTTCCAACTATTTGAAGAGTCAAAGGCTAATGCCACAAAACATCTTGCCATGCATGGTTCCCCATCATCAAAGATCAATCTTGCATTGAAGGCCAAGCAAGTATGTGAAGATGAGCAAAGTGAAGAAGAAGAAGATGATGATGATGATGAAGATGGTAATGAGATTGAATCCGACGAGGGCCCTTCGTATGAAGACATGGCTCTTTTTGTCAAGAAGTTTAGCGCGGAAAATTCAAGGGAAGATTTCAAAAGAAGAAAGTAAGAAAATGCTACAACTGTGAAGAAACCAATCACTTCTCCAACGAGTGCCCTTATGAGAAGAGAGAAGATAAACCAAGGTTTCCCAAGACCTTTCCCAAGAAGAAGTTGCCAAATCCTTTGAACTCCAAGCTCAAGAAGAGAGATGGAAAGGCAATGGTTGCTCAAGAAGAATCTGATCCGGATGATGTTAGTGGTGTTGCCGGAGTTGCTCAAGACTCTCAAAACACGTTGAGGTTAGTAAACAAGAGTGGTGACGTGGTCACCTACAACTACATGAAAGATTACAAGGGCAACGCTCACAAGTGCCTAATGGCAAAGGCCATGGTTGAAGAAGGAGAGGACCAAAGCTCTTCTGACAAGGTCAAGGTAACTCCACGATCAAATCCTCCTCTTTTCACACCTTCTACTCCTAGTGATGAGTATCTTGATGCGGAGGATAGCTATGAGGATGATGATCTAGATGATCCTATGATTGCTAAACTTAATAAGTTCATGTGCTCCCTCAAAGGAAAGAAACTCACTATGTTTCGTATGCTTATGGAGATGGTGAGTAAGCACACCATCACCATTAAGGAACTCGAAACCCTCGTCACCGAGGAAAAGGAAAAGTGTGAAATCCTTGAGCGGAAAGTCCAATATGAGGAAGCACGAAATGATGAACTATGCTTAAAAATTGGTGCAAATATTGATGTTCACACTAATGATCTTGCCTCCTTGAAAAAGGCTATTGACTCTTGCGAAGAGTTAATGAATGATAAAAGTAAGCTTGTGAAGTCTCATGCTTCTCTATCTAAGGATTGTGAGCTTCTATCCGTGTCTCTCAAGACTAAGGAAGGAGAGCTCACCGTTCTTAGAAAGAGTTTTGAGACGCTCAAACTTACTTATCTTGAAACTCTAGCCAAGGCTTACTCTTCCCCTATTATAAATTTTGATGCTTGTACTACTAACTCTAGTAGTGATCTAGCATCTATTCTTGAGGAAAATCGTTTTCTCAAGGCTCAAATTGAGAAAGGTCTCATGACATGTGCTCAAGGGCAAAAGAATCTTGATGAGATTTTGAGCCAACACAATGAGGTGTTTGCCAAGAGGGACTTGGGTTTGACCCGAGCACAAGCAAGAAGAAGACGTCCTCTCAAAAGTGCACAACTCCTCTAAAAGAAACATTTGTAAGAGAAGGGCACAAGGAGAAAGGTAAGGTTGTGAGTGGGAAGGCCACAAGGGGCATGCCCACTCTCAACAAGCCTAAAGAGTTCATGCCTCCTTCCTATGTACTTCGTGAGACTAAGGATGGAGAAGTCTTTGCAAAATTTGTTGGTCCTCGAAATGCATTCCAGTTCTATGTTATTTGGGTCCCTAAGACCCTTGTAACTAACTTGAGAGGTCCCATTGCAAAATGGGTGCCTCTAACCAAGTCCTAATTGTGTGTAGGTAAACTTCTCCGGTGGAGTGAAATGGGTGATTAATAGTGGATGTACAAATCATATGACCGGAGATAGCAAATTGCTCTGCGATTTCATGGAAGCTATTCAACCATTCATGAGCATTATGTTTGGTGGAGGTTCAAAAGGACAGGTACTCGGGTTGGGCAAGGTGGCTATCACAAACGACATGTCTCTTGCAAATGTTATGCTTGTCCAATCCCTTAAATACCACTTGCTTTCTGTTTGCCAATTGGCTTCTGTTGGTTATGATACACTCTTTGGACTAACGGATGTGAAAGTCTTTAAGAGAGATACTCTCAAAGTGGCCTTTGTTGGAGAGTTGGATGGCAACCTTTACACGGTTGATTTCTCGAAAGAGAGCACATTCCATGCAACTTGTCTAATGGCCAAGGCTGACAAGGGGTGGCTATGGCATCGCCGGCTAGCCCATGTCGGCATGAGAAATCTTCAAGATCTCTTAAAGGGGAATCACATCCTTGGACTAACAAATGTCTCTTTTGAGAAAGATCGTGTGTGCAGTGGATGCATAGCCAGGAAGCAACATCAATCAAAGCACCCACCCAAGAACATAGTATCTACTTCAAGGCCCCAGGAGCTCCTTCATGTGGATCTTTTTGGGCCTCCTTCATGGGATAGTCTTGGTGGAAAAAAGTATGGGCTTGTCATTGTTGATGATTACTCAAGATATACATGGGTGTTCTTCCTCAAGTCCAAGGACGAAACAAAGATCACCTTCATTGATTTTGCCAAGCAAGCCCAACGCAAGTTTGACAAAGAAATCCGGGCAATAAGAAGTGACAATGGCTCTGAGTTCAAGAACTATACCTTGGAAGAATTTCTTAGTGATGAAGGGATTGAGCATCAATATTCAGCTCCATACACTCCTCAGCAAAATGGTGTAGCTGAAAGGAAGAACCGTACACTTGTAGAGATGGCAAGGTCCATGTTGGATGAATACAAGTCACCACATAGTTTTTGGGCCGAAGCTGTCAATACCGCATGCCATGCATCAAACCGGCTCTTCCTCCGCACTATATTGGAAAAGACTCCATATGAGCTTCTAACTGGAAACAAGCCAAATGTCAAGTACTTTCGTGTATTTGGGTGCAAATGTTTCATCCTCAACAAAAGAGAACGGTTAGGAAAATTTCAATCCAAAACAATTGAGGGTATATTTGTTGGCTATGGATGAAACTCTCTCGCCTATAGAGTCTACAACAAATCCAATGGATGTTTTGTAGAAACTTGTGACGTGGTGTTTGATGAATTTAATGGCTCCCATGGGGAGCAAGTTGATCTAAGTGATGTAGGTGAAGAAGATTCTTCTCAAGACATTTTGACCATGGGTGTTGGTGCACTTCTTCCTATGGAACAAGAACCTCATGATGATGAATAAGAAGATGGAGGTCTCACACATCATCAAACTACTTCAACATCCATACCACCACAAGCTCCTATTGTTCAACCGATACCCTTAGCCCAAGCTGAAAAGGATGATCAAGTCCCTCTTAATGATAATCATCAAGAACAAGATCATCATCAAGAGCAAGAACAAGAAAGTCCAATCATTGATGATGAACCTCAACAAATGCAATATGAACAAGAAGATCTTCCTCCACACATTAATGATCCATATGTTGAAGATGTGGATGATGGACATGAAGTTGAACCTCGTGAAACCCTCACCTCCATCATGCCTCGAGTGGCCGGTCGTGTTAATGTTGACAAAATACTCACCGGCATCTCCCAAGGTAGAGTCACTCGTAAACATTTGACAAACTTTAGTGCTCACTTCTCGTTTGTGTCTAGTATTGAGCCACTCAAGGTACAAGATGCATTGATGGACAACGATTGGCTAGTTGCTATGCAAGAAGAGTTGAACAGTTTTGAACGTAACCAAGTGTGGTCATTAGTTAAGAGGCCATCTACCGAGCACAATGTCATTGGAACAAAATGGATTTTCAAGAACAAGCAAGATGAAAATGGTGTAATCATCCGCAACAAGGCAAGGTTAGTGGCACAAGGGTACTCACAAGTTGAAGGTTTGGACTTTGGTGAGACCTTTGCCCCCGTTGCCCATCTTGAATCTATTCGCATCTTACTTGCTTATGCCGCTTTCAATGGTTTTACATTACATCAAATGGATGTGAAGAGTGCTTTCCTTAACGGTCCTCTACAAGAAGAAGTATATGTGTCACAACCACCGGAGTTCGTTGATCCCTTTCACAAAGACTATGTGTATAAACTTCATAAGGCTTTGTATGTCCTCAAACAAGCACCTCGTGCTTGGTATGATCATCTGAAGAAGTTTTTACTCGATGATGGTTTTGTGAGAGGGGTGATCGATCCCACTCTTTTTACTAAGAGGGACAAGGGTGATTTGATCCTATGCCAAATATATGTAGATGACATCATTTTTGGTTCTCCTAACATTCATTTGTGCAAGAAGTTTGCGGCTTCAATGACCAAGAATTTTGAAATGTCACTCAATACAGATTTGAAGTTCTTTCTCGGATTTCAAATTCAACAATTTCAAGAAGGAATTTTCTTATCTCAACCAAAGTACCTCAAGGATATTCTAGAAAAGTTTGGTATGTCTGATGCTAGTCCATGCAATACACCCATGCCAACCAAAATTACTCTCACTGAAGACACAAATGGTACTCCTTTCGACCCATCTACTTACCGCTCTATGATTGGTTCATTGCTTTATCTTTGTGCATCTAGACCAAACATCATGTTCAGTGTATGCATGTGTGCTAGATTACAAGCTTTCCCTATGGAAAGTCATCATAAGGCGGTTAAGCATATTCTTAGATACCTTGTTCACACCCCAAAGTTGGGCCTCTGGTACCCCAAGGATGCTAAGTTTGATCTCATTGGGTACACGGATGCGGATTGGGCTGGAGACAAAGTGGATCATAAGTCCACATCCGGTGCATGTCAGTTTCTTGGACGATCCTTGGTAAGTTGGTCCTCGAAGAAACAAAATTGTATTGCTCTCTCTACCGCAGAAGCTGAATACATTGCTGCCGCTAGTTGTGCAACTCATTTGTTATGGATGAGGCAAACTTTTAAGGATTATGGTATCACCTATAGAAATGTGCCTCTTCTATGTGATAATGAAAGTGCCATCAATATTGTTGAGAACCCCAAAGATCATCTCCGCACCAAACACATTGATATTAGGTATCATTTCTTGAGAGATCATGTTGAAAAGGGTGATATTCACATTGATCACATTGGCACAGATTTTCAACTAGCATATATCTTCACCAAACCTTTAGATGAAGCAAGGTTCTGTCGACTTAGGCATGAACTTGGTATCTTGGAGCTTGACAACATTATGTGAAATCTAGCACCCATTCATGCATGAATCTAATGTCTTGTCATGATGTAGGCATATACTTAGGGGGAGACATTCAATTCATGAATATTCTCATCCTACTTAATGCATAAAAAGAACCAACACTCTCAAAGTAACCATGGTTCTAGACCTATGGTGCTTTAACATGAGGAGTAGTGACTATGCACTCAAAGTTCAAATCTTTCTGTGTCATGTCATGTCTACTCATACATTGTGGCATTAGCCACCACTTGTAGTATATGGCTATGATTGAGTGGGGTAGGGTATTAGTTACTAAATAAATAAATTTTTACTGTGGACGAAAATTGTCTTCTCCTCATCATGATCAGCACTTACACGTTGCCTCCTGTCACACTTCTGGCGTCGGACGTCCGTAGGTTCCGGATGTCCGTGTGGTTCTTTAATGCCGGTCGTCCATAGGAATCCAGACGTCCATAAATTCTTCTCTGATTACCATTGACCGGCCGTCCGGCCTCTCTGGACGTCTGTGAAATCCTCTCTGGTTTCCTTAGTTGGCCTAGACGCCGAAACGTCGAACGTCTGTAAGTCTCCGGACGTCCGTAATAAACTTTCTGTTACTATCTCTGTCATCTCTGTCATCTCTGTCATCCTCTATTTTCTTTTGGTCCCGAGTCCGGTCGTCCGTACCCCCCCCCCCAGTCGTCCGGACGCCTATTCGACTCCGATCGTCCGTAGGCTCCGGCCGTTCGGACGTTTTTACTGGCCACTATATATACTGCCCGGTAGGGTTTCTCAACTATCCACATCTTCTATCCACTATTTCCCCACCGCCGCCACCGCTCCTGTCGTGTGGCCACTCGCCGCGGCCGCACGCCGCCGTGCCCCTCGCCGGGGCTCCTCTCCACCGCAGATCTGCGGTCCTGCTTGGCTTTGCTCAAGCACGTCGGCCACTTGCTCTCTCCGGGTGTTTTCTCCTTGGTCCAGCCGCTCGTCTCCTCCGTGTTCCTCCCTTCCAGGTCACAATGCCTCGGTCCAAGCACTCAGCTCGCAAGCAAGTCGCCGGAGGGCCGGCTCATCCGTCTCGTCGTGGTGGCTCTGACGACTCCCAGGAGCAAGATCGCCCTCGGAAACGTGTTGCTCATCCTCCCAGCTCGTCTAGCGATTCCTCCTCGGAGGGGTCGGACTTTGAGGATGAGCTTGAGGAGGTGGAACCGGCCCCGTTGATTGGTGTTCGCGTCGCTGCACCCAAGCCGGGCACTCATCATCCAACTTTTCACCCTCCTCCTCCTCCGGTGCAACCCCACGGTGATGCTTGTCACATCTCAATTGAGCCTCCACTGCCACTCGGCCGTCATGTTAAGCGTTTCAACGAGGTCCCCAAACCTTCATATCTTAAATTGTGTCGTGATGTAGATCAATTTACTGTTGTTAGGGATTCTCAGGATAGTCGCTTTCGCACAAATGTCCAAGCCGACATCTTCACCACGATTGTCATCCCTAAAGGCTTGTCGCTTCATGTCTGCATTGATATTGAGCACATTCGCACTCATTCGGAGAAATATCTGGGAGCCATTGAGCTCATTGAGTCGTCCAATCTAGCTGCTCCATTCGCCTTTCAACATGATTTTAACCATGCTGCCATTCATCAGTTCTATGCCACATGTTACTTTGCTCCTGATAACACTTTCACATGGATGACCTCAGACACTACACTCACAACATCTTATGCTCAGTTTGTCACTGCCCTTGGATTTCCCGACAGTGGGTTCAAAATCCACAAGGATGACCCCAACCATAGGCCCAAGGGCATTGCAGTCTGTGCGGATCTCCTTAGACCTATACCAACTTTGTCTGACATTGAAAAACAAAAGGGTCTAAACCAAGTCTCCATTTGGCGCTTTCCATTCAATATCATTTATCAGTGTATCATCCACACCATCTATCCCAAGATGGGTGACAAGGGCTCCTACAGCAGCTACTGCATTGATCTCATGCATCGCCTCTTCACATCTCCTAAAGGGAAGATCAATGTTCCACACTTTCTATGGCATGAGATCCGCCTTGCTAGCTTCCAGCACAAGAGGGCTTTTCCTCATGCACCTTTTATTCAGGCTTTTATCGAAAGTGTAGCTCCCTTTCCCATTGCCCGCACTCATGTACATGAGCGATGGGTCATTCCCGCTCACATGGCGGTTGATCATGTTCCTCCTCCTCCCGCTCCTGCTAGTCGCACTGCCGCTAGTGTTCCTTCTCATGCTACCCATCCTCCTTCCAGTGATGCCCCATTTGGGCGCATTGCTCGTTTTCTTGGGAAGGCTCACTCTGCCATGATGAAGATGTTCACCTTCCATTGCTCCCAACACCACGATGTGGTCACTCGCATGGTCACTTCCAAGAACGCTCTGAAGGCTCGTATGAGAGACTCAGGAGTGTATGATGTGAGTGACGATGAGCGTCTTCCTGAAGCCCCCCCTTCTGACTTTGGTTTTCCCTCCGGTCCTGAGTGGGCTGATTTCTTCGACGAGGCTGGTGGCAGTGGTGTTCGTGATGATGATGATGAGGATGATCTCTAATGCTATTGTGTTTTTACCCCTATTTTTCTATTTTTTTGGATACTTGATGCCAAAGGGGGAGTAGGCTCTATATGCATGTTATTCTAGCTCATTATGTAATCAAACTTATTGTTATGGTTGTGTTTTAGCTTGTACTGAACCTATGTTATGAGTTTGTTGAATCTGAGATTTGGTGAATCTACATGTGATGAATCTATATGAAGTTTAACTCTTGATTATCGTGTGTATGAGATTTGGTTATTTGGGGGCATCATTTTGAGGGGGAGCTCGCTCGTTACTCATTCTTGATTATGGTTATTGAGTTCCACAACAAATACTTCCGATTACTATTATGAGTATGCATATGAGTTGTCATCAACTACCAAAAAGGGGGAGATTGAAAGTGCAATCATGCCCTTAATCATATTTTGATGTTGATGACAACACATATGCTAGGGACTAATCATGTTTATCAAGTATATCTTAGGATTATGTCTCAAAGACCGTGTGCATCGATCATGACTAGGGACAAAAAGCATATAACTCAAGAATGGAGATACAAGATATTGACTTCATTTATGGTTTGTTCTTGAGTCTAGGGATCCCGCACTATTAAGAGGGGATCGTTGGATCTAGCGAAAAACTTGCTCAAAAGCCATTTTTCTATACCTTGCCTTCGGACGTCCGGTCCCTCTTGATTGCCCGGATGTCCGGCCACTTCCGGACGTCCAGTGTTCATTTACAGAAGCATTTTTACGGATGTCCGGAACTCTCCGGACGTCCGACACTTTCACAACAAAAGCATTTTTACGGACGTCCGGACTCCCTGGTCGTCCGTGCTCCGGATGTCTGGCCTAGCTCGGACGTCCGTATCCTGTACACTGGGTTGTGGCTCACAGTTTCACAGCGGCCGGTCGTCCGATGACTGTCGGACGTCCGGACCTATTCGTGCCTCCGGATGTCCGACGTTCTCCGGACGTCCGGCCCATCCTGTACACTTACGTTTCTCCAAATGGTCACTTTTACCCACCACCTATATATATACCTTTCCCTTCCACGGGATAGGGTTGACCATTCACTTTGAGCCTATCAAGAACACTCCTCACTCTCTCTATCATTCATCCACACCAAATCCTAGATTCCCAAGTGTTCTAGGAGCATTTCAGAGAAGTTCTCCAATCAAGTGATAGATCCAATCCTTCCCCTTCTTTGCAACAAAGGAATTCGTGATTTGAGCAAGTTTTGAGCTTTTCCCCATTGTTCTTGTTACTCTTGGAGGTTGGAGACTCCTAGGCGGTAGGAGTCATTCGGAGAGGAAT
Organism: Triticum aestivum; assembly: GCF_018294505.1. NCBI lineage: Eukaryota > Viridiplantae > Streptophyta > Magnoliopsida > Poales > Poaceae > Triticum > Triticum aestivum. The sequence goes on along the minus strand of NC_057810.1, from coordinate 206,707,845 downwards.
CGAACTTTGTGATTACCCTCGAAAAAGTTTGTGAGGGTTTGGAGACCACACCAAGGTCTACCACTAGTGGTTGAGAAACGCCTCGGCGGTGTTGTCTCAAAGGGGGAATAGGGTGAGCCTTTGTGGCGTTGGTGTTCCTTCATGGTAACATCCACCTATCTAATGGTGACTAGCTTCCCTCCAAGGAAGTGAACATCGGCATACATCCTCGTCTCCCGGAGTTGCGGTAATTCCTAACCCTAACTCTCTACTTGTGGTTACTTGTCTCTTTACGCTTACGTACATCATATTGTGCTTGCCTACTTACGTGTTTGTGTCACTTGCTTAGTACTTTGTGCTCACGTGCAATTGTTAGGCTCATCTTCATATTCCGCATTATTGCCTCAAATTGCTAAGAAATAATCAAAATTTGTAATTGTACCTATTCACCCCCCCCCCTCTAGGTCCATCTCGATCCTTTCACAAGGTTGATGTGATCAAGCATCGCACGCTCCCTCTACCATCAAGATTGGTGTTAAAGCTAAATAATTGTTATTTGATGTTTGCGTTGAGCATAGACATGATTGGATTATGTCTATCGCAATACGGTTATTCATTTAAGGAGAATAATGGTTACTCTGTTTATTTGAATAATACCTTCAATGGTCTTACACCTAAAATGAATGGTTTATTGAATCTCGATCATAGTGATACACATTTTCATGCAAAAAGATATAAGATAGTAATGATAGTACCACTTACTTGTGGCACTGCCATGTAAGTCATATTGGTATAAAACGCACGAAGAAGCTCCATGTTGATGGATCTTTGGACTCACTCGTTTTTGAAAAGTTTGAGACATGCGAACCATGTCTATTGGTGTATACGCATGAAGAAACTCCATGCAGATGGATCGTTTGGACTCACTTGATTTTGAATCACTTGAGATATGCAAATCATACCACATGGGCAAGATGACTGAAAAGCCTCGTTTTCAGTAAGATGGAACAAGATAGCAACTTGTTGGAAGTAATAAATTTTGATGTGTGCAGTCCAATGAGTGCTAAGGCACACATTGGATATCGTTATGTTCTTACTTCACGGATGATTTGAGTAGATACTAAGTATATTTACTTGATGAAACACAAGTCTGAATTATTGAATGGTTCAAGTAATTTCAGAGTGAAGTTGAAGATCATCGTGACAAGAGGATAAAATGTCTATGATATGATCATAAAGATGAGTATCTGAGTTACGAGCTTTGGCATGAAATTAAGACATTGTGGAAATTGTTTCACAATTAATACCGCCTGGAACACCATAGTGTGATGGTGTGTCCGAACATCATAGTTGTACCCTATTGGATATGGTGCGTACCATGATGTATCTTATCGAATTACCACTATCGTTCATGGGTTAGGCATTAGAGACAACCGCACTCACTTTAATAGGGCACCACGTAATTCCATTGAGACGACACCGTTTGAACTATGGTTTGGAGAAACCTAAGTTGTCGTTTAAGTTTGGGGCTGCGACGCTTATGTGAAAAAGTTTCAGGTTGATAAGCTCGAACCCAAAGCGGATGAATACATCTTCATAGGACACCCAAAACAGTTGAGTATACCTCCTATTTGAGATCCGGAAGCAAAAGTGATTGTTTCTAGAAATGGGTCCTTTCTCGAGGAAAAGTTTCTCTCGAAAGAATTGAGTGGGAGGATGGTGGAGACTTGATGAGGTTGTTGAACCATCACTTCAACTAGTGTGTAGCAGGGCACAGGAAGTTGTTCCTGTGGCACCTACACCAATTGAAGTAGAAGCTTATGATAGTGATCATGAAACTTCGGATCAAGTCACTACCAAACCACGTAGGTCGACAAGGATGCGTACTACTTCAGAGTGGTACGTAATCCTGTCTTGGAGGTCATGTTGCTAGACAACAATGAACCTATGAGCTATGAAGAAGCGATGGTGGGCCCAGATTCCGATGAATGGCTCGAAGCCATAAAATCCGAGAGAGGATCCATGTATGAGAACAAAGTGTGGACTTTGGAAGAACTACTTGATGGTCATAAGGCTGTTGGGTACAGATGGATTTTAAAAGGAAGACAGACAATGATGGTAAGTATTACCATTAAGAAAGCTCGACTTGTCGTTAAGATGTTTTTCGACAAGTTCAAGGAGTTGACTACGGCGAGGCTTTCTCACTCGTAGCGATGCTAAGAGTCTGTTGGAATTATATTAGCAATTACTGCATGATTTATGAAATCTTGCAGATAGGATGTCAAAACATTGTTTCCTCGATGAAGGTTTTGTCAATCCTGAAATCCTTCTAAGGACTGGAATAAGCATCTCGGAGTTGGAATATACGCTTTGATGAGATGATCAAAGATTTTGGGTTTATACAAAGTTTATGAGAAACTTGTATTTCCAAAGAAGTGAGTGGGAGCACTATAGAATTTCTGATGAGTATATGTTGTTGACATATCGTTGATCAGAAATGATGTAGAATTTCTGGAAAGCATATAGGGTTGTTTGAAAGGTGTTCTTCCATAGAAAACCTGGATTAAGCTACTTGAACATTGAGAATCAAGGTCTATAGGGATAGATCAAAACGCTTAATAGTACTTTCAAATAAGCACATACCTTGACATGATCTTGAAGGTGTTCAAGATGGATCAGTCAAAGGAGTTCTTGCTTGAGGTGTAAGGTATGAAGTTAAGACTTAAAGCTCAACCACGGTAGAAGAGAGGGATAGGACGAAGGTCGTCCCCTATGCTTCAGACGTAGGCTCTATAATATGCTATGATGTGTACCGCACCAGAAGTGTGCCTTGCCATGAGTCAGTCAAGGGGTACAAGAATGATCCAGGAATGGGGATCATTGGACAGCGGTCAAAATTGTCGTTGGAGTAAATAAGGACATGTTTCTCGATTATGGAGGTGATAAAGAGTTCGGCATAAAGGGTTACGTCGATGCAAGCTTTAACACCTATCCGAATGACTCTGAGTAGCAAACCGGAAACGTATAGTGGAGCGACCATTTGGAATTGCTCCAAGTGGAGCGTGGAAGCAGCATTTACAATATGACCTAGAGATTTGTGAAATACATATGGATTTGAATATTGCAGACCCATTGACTAAAACCTCTCTCACAAGAAAAACATGATCAAACCCCAGAACTCATTGAGTCTTAATCACATGGTGATGTGAACTAGTTTAGTGACACTAGTAAACTCTTTTGATGTTGGTCACATGGCAATGTGACCCATCAGTGTTAATCACATGGCGATGTGAACTAGATTATTGACTCTAGTGCAAGTGGGATACTGTTGTAAATATGCCCTAGAGGCAATAATAAAATGGTTATTATATTTCCTTGTGCATGATAATTGTCTATTGTTCATGCTATAATTGTATTGACCGAAAACCGTAATACATGTGTGAATACATAGACCACAACATGTCCTTGGTGAGCCTCTAGTTGACTAGCTCGTTGATCAACAGATGGTTATGGTTTCCTGACCATGGACATTGAATGTCATTAATAACGGGATCACATCATTAGGAGAATGATGTGATGGACAAGACCCAATCCTAAGCCTATCACAAAGATCATGTAGTTCGTATGCTAAAGCTTTTCTAATGTCAAGTATCATTTCCTTAGACCATGAGATTGTGCAACTCCCGGATACCGTAGGAATGCTTTGGGTGTACCAAACGTCACAATGTAACTGGGTGGCTATAAAGGTGCACTACGGGTATCTCTGAAAGTGTCTGTTGGGTTGGCATGAATCGAGACTGGGATTTGTCACTCCGTGTAACGGAGAGGTATCTCTGGGACCACTGGGTAGGACATCATCATAATGTGCACAATGTGACCAAGGGGTTGATCACAGGATGATGTGTTACGGAATGAGTAAAGAGACTTGCTGGTAACATGATTGAACAAGGTATCGGCATACCGACGATCGAATCTTGGGCAAGTACAATACCGCTAGACAAAGGGAATTGTATACGGGATTGATTGAATCCTCGACATCGTGGTTCATCAATGAGATCATCGTGGAACATGTGGAGCCAACATGGGTATCCAGATCCCGCTGTTGGTTATTGGCCGGAGAGTTGTCTCGGTCATGTCTGCATGGTTCCCGAACCCGTAGGGTCTACATACTTAAGGTTCGATGACAATAGGGTTATAAAGGAAGTTTGTATGTGGTTACCGAATATTGTTTGGAGTCCCGGATGAGATCCTGGACGTCACGAGGAGTTCCGGAATGGTCCGGAGGTAATGATTTATATATGGGAAGTCCTGTTTTGGTCACCGGAAAAGTTTCGGGTGATATCGGTAATGTACCGGGACCACCGGGAGGGTCCCGGGGGTCCACCAGGTGGGGCCACCGGCCCCAGAGGGCTGCATGGGCCAAGTGTGGGAGGGGACCAGCCCCGGGTGGGCTGGTGCGCCCCGCCCACCAGGGCCCAAGGCGCCTAGAGTTTGGGGGAAACCCTAAAGGGGGGCGCCCCCTTGCCTTGGGGGGCAAGGCAACCCCCCTGGCCGCCGCCCCCTCCTCATAGTGGATCTGAGGGGGCCGGGCCCCCCTCTCCCTTGCCCCTATATATATGTGGGGGGTGGGAGGGCAGCTGCACCCAAGTTCTGGCGCAGCCCTCCCCCTCTCCCAAGTCCTCCTCCTCTCCCGCGGTGCTTGGCGAAGCCCTGCGGGATTGCCACGCTCCTCCATCACCACCACGCTGTTGTGCTGCTGCTCGACGGAGTCTTCCCCAACCTCTCCCTCTCTCCTTGCTGGATCAAGGCATGGGAGACGTCACCGGGCTGTACGTGTGTTGAACGCGGAGGTGCCGTCCGTTCGGCACTAGGATCTCCGGTGATTTGGATCACGACGAGTACGACTCCTTCAACCCCGTTCTCTTGAACGCTTCCGCTTAGCGATCTACAAGGGTATGTAGATGCACTCTCCTCTCTCTCATTGCTAGTATCTCCATAGATAGATCTTGGTGACTCGTAGGAAATTTTTGAATTTCTGCTACGTTCCCCAACAGATGCGAGGGAGCGGAAATGGATCTTGAGGGCAGGCCTTGTTGAGGTTGGTGAAGTCGACGCACATGCGCTCCTTCCCCCCCCCCTTTTCGGCACAACAACTGGGTTTGCCATCCATTCGGGGTAGCGAACCTTGCGAATAACACTTGCTATCTCCAGCTTGCGGGTTTCTTGGATGATGAAGGCCTGCTTCTTGGTGGACTGCCGCCTTGCCTTCTGCTTCACGGGGCGTACATTGGGGCACACATTCAGGTGATGCTCAATCACCTGCCTTGGGACCCCCGCTAGCTGCTTGGGTTCCCATGCGAACACATCCTTGTTCGAGCACAGTAACTTCACCAGCGCCTCCTCTTGGTCGGGGTCGAGATTAGCACCTATGGTGAAGGTGGTGCCGGAGGACCCATCCTCCTCAACTGGTACCTGCTTGGTCTCCGCCTTGTCCTGGGTGAACACCTGCTTCTTCTTGGTCGGCGTAGCCCCCTTGGCCTTGGAGGTGTCCGTGCCGGCAGTCTGCGCTGTCGCGGTTGTCTTGAGGGCGAGCTTGAGCACCATTAGAGCATCCTTGGTATCTCCAGCTATGGTGAGGACGTCGCTGCTCCTGGGCATCTTCATGAGGTTGTAGGCCGGATGGTTTGCTGCCATGAACTGAGCCAAGGCGGGGTATCCAAGGATGGCGTTGTACAGGAGGCTGATGTGGGCGATGTCAAAGTTGACCAGCTCCGAGCGGAAGTTGTCGTGGGTGACGAATGTGACAGGAAGGCGGATCTTCCCTAGGGAGCTGGAGGAACCGCCTCCGATGCCCGAGAAGGGCTTGCTGGGTCGGAGCCGTTCCAGCGGTACATGGAGGAGGCTGAAGGCCTCCACCGAGAGCACGTTGAGGCCGGCGCCGCTGTCAATGAGGGTCTTGGTGATGGCCACCTAGCAGATGGTGGGCGTGCAAAGCATTGGGAGCGCACCCGAGCAGACGGTGTTGACGGGGTGATCGTCCGAGTTGAAGGTCAGGTCGGCTTTGGGTGTCGCCCAACCCGGAGGAGCTCCTTGCCGCGTGAGGGCGGCGCCGATCTGGCAGAAGAATGGCTTGGCGTGGCGGTCTGAGGGTGGCGCCTGCGAGCCGCCCAGGAGAGCTGCAACGACCGGGGCGCCAGCGCAGCATAGTGGGTGAGGAAGAGGTTGCGCAGCTCCTCCCAGGAGGCCACAGAAGATGTTGGCAGGTCGAGCAGCCAAACACTTGGGATGCCGGTGAGGGCTATGGGAAACCAGTTGGCCATAACCTTGCCGTCGCCTCCGGCCTTGAGGACGGCCTCCTCGTATGCCATCAGGAAAGCCAGCGGATCCACCGCGCCATTGTAGCACGGCGGCATCTCTGGCTTGAACTTGTGCGGCCACTGCACCTCCCGCAAGGCAGTGGCCAAGGCTCAGAGCCCCCTGGCCCCAGCGCTGGCATCGGCCGCCGGAGCCGGAGGCGCGTTGTCCGCCATGAGGGTGAAGCACGGTGTTGGTGGAGAGTGATCCAATGGAAGGGAGAGCTCCGGCGCACCCCTACCTGGTGCGCCAAATGTCGGATATCGGGTTCCGGCAAAACCCTTAAGGTTCAAACTCTGGGGTGCGAGCGAAGATCTTCTCCCTACCGAAACACGCCTTGAACCTTGCCGCGATTCTAAGCTAGCACGATGAACAACACAAGAGACATGAGGTTTATACTGGTTCAGGCCACCATTGAGGTGTAATACCCTAATCCAGTGTGTGGTGTGGTGGATTGCCTCTTGGGCTAATGATGAACAGTACAGAGGAAGAACAACCTCGCGAGGAGAGGTGTTCTTGTGGTGGTGGGTGTTCTGCTTAGAAAGGATCTGATCCCTTCCTACTGTGGTGGCTATCTCTATTTATAGAGGCACTGGTCCTCTTCCCAAATATTGAGCGGGAAGGGATCCAACAATGACCATTTTGAAAGGGGACAACTAGTACAAGCTATCCTGACTAAAGGTGGTCTTCGACTGCCAAAGGCACTGGTGATGACGCCGTGTTGGGCTCCACGGTGACCTCTGTCCTACCGCTCTGCTGGTCTTGGTCTCGTTGCACCGTTATGGAAACCTTTGCGCGATGCCTTGGTACTCCGCGCATGTGCTTGTCCCCTTTGCACCAAAGAGGAAACGAGGACACTGCGCAGGCTGGTGCCCGCCTGGTCTTGATCGTCATGGCTTGCATCATGTGCACCTCGCGAGGTACCCCTCGCCTTGATCTCTCCGCCTCCTCGCGAGCCTGCCTGGTGAGGCCGCTCCTGAGGAGGCCTTGTGTCGTCCGCCCCGCGAGGCTTGGCCCCTCGCGAGGGTCTTGAACTTGGGATGATGAAGGCGGGCCGTACTGGGCCACTGGTGAGCCACGCTGCAGGCCGCGGGCAGGCAAGTCTGGGGACCCACATGCCCAGAACACCGACAAATCCGAGCAACATGCAAGAGACTACTTCGACAACAAGCTCGCCACACAAAAGGAGGAGAATGATGCAAGGATGGATGAAATTCGTGCCTTGTTGGTCATTTGTTCTTCTACATCTTCGTCCTATTCAATATGGAGCCACTCAAGTCGTCATTCTTCGCCATCTTCTTTGGATGCAAGTCCTCCACGAGCACGTCCACAGCATCGCCAAGACCATGAAGTTCATCAAGCTCCACAAAATACATTTCATGGCAATGGGTTACAAGCACGTCTACGTGAACGTGAACGAATACGACGATAAGCTAATGAACCTCCGGTCCAAGAGCAAGCTCCAATATGCCAAGATTAACAAGAACATCAAGATTGCGATGACCCACAACAAGAGCAACACCGTCGTGAGGAACAAGCCCTTGAAGCCCAACATGCTCTACACAAATCACTGAAAGCCGTCAATGAGCGCAACCGCCAAGTACGTCTACATGAAGAGGCCCTCTAACGAGAGAGACAAGAATAGGCCGCACACCTTGAGGAGCGCCAAGAAATGAGGAACCGTGCAAGAATTCCACAACCTCAACGATAAGACAATCAAGTGGAGCATGAGGAGCAAGTGGCTCAAGACCCTCCTCCATGCTAAGGACGTCATCATCATCAACCCCAACACAATGAGGAGCAATGCTACGGCAAGCACAAGTTCACCATGCCTAAGTTCTCCTGAAGCCATGATCCTGAAGACTACCTCTCATGGGCATTGAAAGTTTACAAGATCTTTCGCTTGCACAACTATGAGAAGGAGAAGAAGATCGTCATGGCATCTCTTGAGTACCAAGACTATGTCCTCATTTGGTGGGAGCAAGTCATTGAGCATCGAGCGGTAAGAGGTGACCTACCCATCACAACATGGAATCAAATGAAGGATGTCATGCGAGCACGCTTTGTACCCACGTACTATAGTCGGGACCTCTTCAAGAAATTGCAAGTCCTCAAGCAATCCGTTGAAGAATACTACAAGGAAATGGAGATTTCCATGATACGAGCTAATGTCACAGAAGATGAGGAGCAAACCATGGCACGTTTCTTGAATGGCCTCAACCATCCTATCGAGAAGATCGTCGACTTCCAACCATACATGAACCTCATCGAGCTCGTGCACTAAGCTACCAAGGCAGAGCGTGAAGTGCAAGATGACTAAAAGTATGCTAAATATTCTTCCAAGACATACAGCTCGTGCAATAAAGCATCAACGTCTATGCTGCCTTCCATCTCAACCAAAGCTTCCCCAAGCAACGACTGCAAGTCAAGTTACAAGAAAACTTTGACAACCTCAAGTCGTCCTCCTACAACAAGAAACTTCAAGCCAAGAGCTTCATCATCTATAACTCCACTGGATGATACCTTCAAGACAAGTTCCATCAAATGCTTCACATGTGGAGGCCAAGGCCACAAGACATTCAAGTGCACCAACTGGTGCACCATGATCGCCAACGACAATGGGTCATATGACTCCATGAGTGAAGAAGAAATGGAAGCCCTTGAGCATCTGGCTATGCACCATCTAATAAATGAAGATGAATATGACCAAGTCTTTTGTGACAATGATTCGAGCCCCGCTCTCGTTGTCTCCAAGGTCTTGACACTTCAACACCAACAAGAGGAAGAGCAACGGTGCCACATCTTCAATACTGAAGCGGGCATCAACAGTCGTTCTATTAAGGTCATCATCGTCGGAGGAAGTTGCCACAACTTGGCAAGTGAAGAACTATGATCCAAGCTACAATTGGTCAAGATGAAGCATCCTCATTCCCACAAGGTCCAATGGCTTAGAGACTCTGGCACCATTCAAGTGGAGCACACCGTTCAAGTCTCTTTCAAGATTGGTGCATACGAAGACACCTTGGAGTGTGATGTGGTTCCTATGTCTGTGTGCCATCTCCTACTTGGATCACCTTGGCAATTCAACTACGGCGTCATCCACATTGGGAGAACCAATCACTATAGCTTCAAGATGAAGGTAAAGGAGTACGTGCTATGACCAATGTCATTGAGCCAAGTGATTGCCAACAAGCAAGCATCCGCCCATCATGGAGAGAATAGTGAGAGAGTGAGCCACCAAAAAGGGAGTGAGAGCCACAAGCCCAAAATGAGTGCCTCCACGATGAGCGACAAGAAAAACTTATTGCTATTTACTACCAAAAGAGAGATGAGAGAAGTGTGTGAGAACCCATGAAATGTTGTGCACTATGTCCTGTTGTGCAAGGATGAAACGGCACGAACTAACACCTCTCACCATCTACCTTTAGTGTTGTCTAATCTATTACAGGAATCCAAGGATGTCTTCCCCTATGAGTTACCTCCGGGGCTACCTCCTCTCCGTGGCATCGAACACCGAGTCGACCTCATCCCCTGCGCATCGTTATCGAACAAGTCACCCTACCACGTCAACCCCAAAGAAACCAAGGAAATACAACGGCAAGTACAACACCTCATTGACAACGGGCATGTACGTGAAATCTTAAGTCCTTGTGCTGTTCCGGTTATTCTTGTGCATAAGAAAGATGGTAGTTTTTGCATGTGTTCCAATTGTCGTCCTATTAATGCTATCACTGTTCGTTATCGCTATCACATTCCGCACCTTGACGATATGCTATATGAGCTTAGCGGAGCCACAATTTTCTCAAAAATTGATCTTAAAAGTGGTTATTACCAAATTCGCATTCAAGAAGGTGATGAATGGAAAATCGCTTTCAAAACCAAATTTGCTTTCTATGAATGGCTAGTTATGCCTATGGGCTTATCCAAAGCACCCATCACTTTTACGCGTGTGTTGCATTATGTCTTTCGCCCATACATTGGCGTATTTGTTGTGGTCTACTTTAACGATATACTTCTGTTTATCATGACTCTAGAAGATCATGTCACCCATCTTAGAACCATTTTGCAAACTCTTAGAAAAGAGTGACTCTATGCTAACATGGAGAAAGGCACATTTGGTCTTGATAAGCTTGTTTTGTTGGTTTTTTGTGTGTCTTCTAAGGGTGTTCATGTAGATGAAGCTAAAATTGATGCTATTAAAACTTGGGCACAACCAACCAACTTGCAACAAGTGCGAAGTTTCCTTTTCTTAGCCGGTTTCTATCGTAGATTCGTTAAAGACTTTAGCACTATTGCATCTCCTTTGCATGCCTTGAGTAAAAAGAATGCACCATTTGTTTGGGGACCATCCCAAGATACCACATTTCATGAGCTTAAGAATTTTCTTACACATGCTCCTTTCATTGCCTTGCTTTTGGCAAAACTTTTAAAGTTCATTGCGACGCTGGTGGCAACGGTATAGGAGGTACATTAATGCAAGAGAAGTGCCCCATAGCCTACTTTAGTGAGAAACTTTCTGGAGTGCAACTTAACACCCCATTTACGACAATGAGTTATATGCTTTAGTGAGAGTCCTGCATGTGTGGGAACATTATCTTCTCCCTCATGAATTTGTCATCAATACGGATCATGAAACACTTAAATACCTTAAGGGTCAAACAGAATTGAATAAGCGACATGCCATATGAGTGAGTTTATTGAGTCTTTCCCTTATGTTATCAAGTACATTAAGGGTAAAGAAAATGTTGTGGCAGACGCTTTATCCCACAAATGCATCCTTGTAACTCAACTTGAATTGAATGTCATTGGCTTTGAGAACATAAAAGACTTGTATGCGCATGATCCTACTTTTGCAATTCCATATGCCAAATGTTTGACGCATACATCTTGGGAACGATATTACATCAAGGATGATTATCTTATGTGAGCTAACAAACTAGTATCCCCAACTCTTCTCTTCGTTTGTTACTTTTGCAAGAAGCTCATGAAGGAGGACTTATGGGTCATTTTGGACGCGACAAGACATTTGCCATGCTCTCCAAGAAATACTTTTGGCCCAAGATGTTCCGCGACGTCTCATGCTTCACCAACCGATGCTCTACATGTCGCAAAGCTAAGTCTAAAGCTCAATCCCATGGTCTTTATATATGCCACTTCCTATTACGTATCACCCATGGGAAGATATTAGTATGGACTTTGTGCTTGGTTTGCCTAGAACTCAAAATGGAAAGGATTCGATGTTTGTTGTTGTGTACCGTTTCATTAAGATAGCATCAAGAAGTGGGAAGAATGCTTACCCATCACCGAGTACGCCTACAACGACGCAAGACAATTGATTACCGGCTCATCTACATCTTCAACCCGTTGTCCCCATTGGACATTTTACCTCTACCACTACAAGTGCGCATCAACATGGACGCGAGTGCACGACGAACTATCTCAAGAAGGTGCATGAAGATACAAGGCACATCATCGAGCGCCAAGTACAATGCCTCGCGACCAAGCTCAACATCAACAAGCAACCCATGATATTCAACATTGGAGATCTTGTGTGGATACACCTTCGCAAGGACCGCTTCCCCGATGAACACAAGTCCAATCTTCCACCTCAAGCCGACGGACCCTACAAGGTGCTAGCACGCTACAACAATGATGCATACAAGATCGACCTACCACGCGTCAAGTACAACGTGAGCGACATCTTCAATGTCAAGGATCTATCTCCCTACCATGGTGATGAGGCTTTCGATTCGAGGACACCAAGTACAAGGACCAAGAGAAGGAGCTACCAAAAAAACTATAGCCATCGGACGATCGGACCATGCCGGACGTCCGACGCCTAGAGAGTCCACCAGCCCAAGGATCCAGCTAGCGAGTGCTATAGCGGCCGGACGTCCGACACCTCCCAGCGACCAGACGACCGAGCCCCTACGAAAATCCGGTGCCACCATCACAGAAGAAAAATAGCGGAAATCTGAAGACTTTCGGACGACCGAGCCCCGGATGTCCGCCGCCCACCGGTCATCCTGCAACACCCGACCAGAGAAGAATCACCGGACTATTGGACCCTCGTGAGCCACCGGACATCCGTGACCCACCGTATGTCTGACGCCTGTCTGCACACAGAGACTAGGGCCGAGGCCCATGTACCCATTCGTCCCCCTAGACTACATATACTCCTCTCCCTCTTATTAGGGTTAGCATTGGTTTAGCTCATACTAGAGATAGAGCATTCCTCATCCACTTGATACTACTCCCTTTGGAGACCGGGGCCTCCTAGGAGAAGATCCCGCAAGTGGATTCAAGCCCTTGTGGGAAGATTCCCTACTAGATTCAAGACCTCCTCTTGGAGAAGAACTAGCTACTTGTATCCTTCCTTTATTGTCTTTCGATCTTTGTGGCCTCTTTTGTTCTTGGATGTAGCACATGTGTGATTGGATCAAGTTAATTTGAGTGTTTCCTCTTGTTTTCCCCCTTTGTGCTCTTTGTGTGTTCGTCGTGTTCTTTGTGGGATCCCCTCCAAATCATGAAAGATCGGCCCCTAGGGTTCCACCCTACATTGGGTTGTAGTTTTGCGTGCACTTATCTGCGATGAAGGGAGCGAGCTCAGTGTATGAACATATTCATCAAATTCTTCTTTAATACGTGCACCTATCATGAACTCGTCTCATGGTCACCGACATGATTTGTTGTCAGAATCCTACACCGAGCTTGCCTTAGCTAGACATAAACCTGTCGTATCGAGCTCTCACTCGACGATGCCCCCGAGGACCTTATCCTCGAAGAACTCCTTCTAAAGAAGTTCATTTTTGTACGAATAAATTTCTGAGATTTTTGGGCACAAAATAATGTCAACAAAACTTTACAAGATTGATAGTAACTACTCAGATGGATGTGTAGGGGCTATATCAAGCATTCAAACTACTTGGAACTCAAAGAATTCAACATGCAAGCTCATTTTCAGTAGCACCAAGAGAAGCTAATTATGCAAAATATAATCCTCTAAATCAAAAACTAATTGGAGCAATGGAGGAGTCACATACCAAGTAGCAATCCCCCAAAACAATTTCATAAATGGAGCTCCAAGCAAAGAGATCGAAAATCTCAGCTTTGGGAGCAAGAACATGAGAGAGTGAGCTAGAGTGATTTTTTATGGAGGTAAGAGACGAAGTGGACTAAAGAGGTAAGTGAGGAGGTCCCTGTGGGCAACACCACCCACCAGGGCACGCCTTGGTGCCTTGTGGGCATCTGGCGCATCCCCCTGGGGTGGTTTCAGTGCCAAAAATTCTTAATATTTAGAAAAAATCTTGTAAACATTTCAGGTCATTTTGAGCACTTTCATTTTTGGGCACATTTTTATTGCACGGATAATTCAAAAAATAAGATAATCATGGAATTTTATTGCATTTAACTAACAATAATAGAAAATATAAAGTGAGTACAAAAGGTTGTGCCTACTAAATTCATCGACCACATGCCTCTAAAAAATAATCCATTAATAAGGTTGATCAAGCCTTATTAAGAACCATTTTTTATTAGCATGAAACCGAAGAATCTTCATAAAACACTAAGTTACCTCAATGGGGATATGCATCTCCCCAACAATAAGTGTTTCATATTTCTTTTTGACAGTAGGAAGAGGAATTTGTAAACTCCTAATTTGCCGGAGTTTTTTAGTGATGTGAATACCATTTACTTGAAATTGTTTCTTTGGAAAGTGCATCGTATGTTCATTACCATTGATATGAAAAGTGAGTTTGCTTTTGTTGCAATCACTAACAAGCCCCTGCAGTGTTCAAAAATGGTCTACCAAGGATAATTGACATGTTGTCGTCCTCGGGCGTATCAAGTATAATTAAGTCTGTTAAGATAGTAACATTTGCAACTACAATGGGCACATCCTCACATAGACCGATAGGTATGGTTGTTGATTTGTCATCCATTTGCAATGATATTTCAGTGGGTGTGAGTTTATTCAAATCAAGTCTTTTATATAAAGAGAAAGGCATAACACTAACAGCGGCTCCTAAATCACATAAAGTAGTTTTGACATAATTTCTTTTAATTGAGAGTGGTATAGTTGGTAATCCTTGATCTCCTAATTTCTTAGTTACCCATCCTTAAAAGAATAGTTTGCAAGCATGGTGGAGATTTCAGCTTCAGGTATTTTTATTTTATTAGTGAAAATATTTTTCATGTATTTAGCATAAGGGGCCATCTTTAAAATATCAGTCAAATGAGTACACAAAAAGACTGGCCTATGCATTTGAGCAAAGCGTTCAAATTCTTCCTCATACTTCTTCTTAGATGGTTTAGGTGGAAAGGGCATGAGTTTTTGAACCTATGGTTCTCTTTCTTTACCATGTTTTCTAGCAACAAAATCTCTCTTATCAAAACGTTTATTTTTAGAAGGTAGGTTATCAAGATCAACAATAGGTTCTATTTCAACATCATTATTTGGTTTTTATCATTGTCTGGTTGAGAATCTACATGAACATCAGCATTATCATTATTATTATCACTAGGTGAATGTTCATTACCAGATTGAGTTTCAGCATCAGAAATAGAAACATCATTACTATCCTCAGAAGGTTTTTCTACCTCAGGTTCACTAGAAGTATGCAAAGTCCTATCATTTTCCTTTTCCTTTTCCTTTTTCTTTTTAGAAGGACTAGGTGCATCAACATTAATTCTTTGAGAGTCTTGTACAATTATTTTAGGGTGACCTTGAGGATAAAGTAGCTCATGAGTCGTTTTACCTCCGCTAGTCATTACTAACAGCATGATCATGCATATTATTATTCATTTCATTTAGCGGTTCACCCTGAGATTTAGCAACTTGTTCTAATTAATTTTGGACCATAGAAGCATGTTTACTAACACCTTTGACATCATTAACAATTCTAAACAACAGGTCACTCGAGCAATCAATCATGTGGGCATTTCGTTTCAATTGTTTCATAACATTTGCATCGAAATGATCTTGCTTAATAATGTAATTTTCAAATTCATATAAGCATTGGCTAGGAGATTTATTGTAGGGAATGTCACCTTCATCAAGTTGTATAAGAGAATTTGCCTCTACCACCTATGGTGGTGTGTCAGGACCATGGATTTCCTCAATAGGTGGCAAATTTTTAACATCTTCAGCTTTAATACCCTTTTTCCTCCATACATTTCTTTGCTTCTTGCATATCTTCAAGACTGAGAAATAAAATACCCCTCTTCATTAGAGTGGGTTTAGGTGGTGGTTCATGAAGTGTCCAAGCATTATCATTCTTCAGTATATTATTCAATAGTTCCTCAGCTTGTTCAATAGTGTGTTCCCTGAAAACACAACTGATACAACTATCTAGGTAGTCCCTAGAAGCATCGGTTAGTCCATTCTAGAAGATATCAAGTATTTCATTTTTCTTAAGAGGATGATCAGGCAAAACATTAAGTAATTGGAGAAGCCTCTCCCAAGGTTGTGAGAGACTCTCTTCTTAAATTTGCACAAAGTTAAATATTTCCTATAAGCCAGCTTGTTTCTTATGAGTAGGAAAATATTTTTCAGAGAAGTAATAAATCATATCCTGGGGACTAC
Organism: Triticum aestivum; assembly: GCF_018294505.1. Classification (NCBI taxonomy): domain Eukaryota; kingdom Viridiplantae; phylum Streptophyta; class Magnoliopsida; order Poales; family Poaceae; genus Triticum; species Triticum aestivum. Next base: position 206,691,926 of record NC_057810.1, on the reverse strand, counting down.
GCACACAACCAGGAGCAGGAGTATTGTACCATATCTTAGCATCACCCTGTAATGAGAAAGGAAATAACTTAAAAATATAGTAATAGCAAAAAAAATCCTCATGAGCAAATATGGTGGCTATATCATTTAATTTAGTAAGATGTGCCACAACAGTTTCAGTTTCATAGCCATGGAAAGGATCAGATTCAACCAAAGTAATTAACTCTGGGTTGACTTAGAATTCATAATCCTTATTAGTTATAAAGGTAGGTGAAGTAGCAAACTTAGGATCATATTTCATTCTCGCATTCAAAGATTTTTCTTTCAATTTGCATAGTAATTTCTTAAGATCATCTCTATCCTTACAAGCAAGAAAGTCCCTAGCTACCTCTCCATCCGTAACATAACCTTCAGGTATCTCAGGCAATTGATATCTAGGAGAGCTAGATCGAATAAGTGTTTCATAATTTTCAGTTTCAATCGCTTCATCAGTTTCAGTAATCTCATCAGTTTCAACATTCTCGATTTCTTTAGCTCTAGCAAGTTGTTCATCAAGAAATTCACCTAGTGGCACATTTTTATATATCAAGCAAAGTACTAGCATCATCAATAACATCATTCATAGAAGAAGTAGCATCATCAATTACTTGCGACATATTAGGATTAATAGCAGGTGGTGGTGTTGCAAGCTTACTCAAAACAGAAGTTGAATCTAGTGCAAAGCTAGATAATAGTTCCTTACCTCCCCTCATCTTAGAGGGAACGATCTTGGTTCTATCATCCTTAAGATTATTCATAGTGATCAACAGATATAAATCCCAAGTGACTCAATAAATATAGCTATGCTCCCCGGCAACGGCGCCAAAAAAGGTCTTGATAACCCACAAGTATAGGGGATCGCAACCGTTTTCGAGGGCAGAGTATTGAACCCAAATTTATTGATTTCACACAAGGGGAGCCAAAGAATACTTGTAAGTATTAGTAGTTGAGTTGTCAATTCAACCACACATGGAGATTAAATATCTATAATAGCGTGATCAGTAGCATAGTAGTATGATAGTTTGATAGTAGTAGCAATAATAATAGAAGTAACAATAACAGTAGTAGCAGTAGTTTTATGGAAATTTTGACAGTAGCAGCAATAGTAGTAACTTAGCAAGAACAATATGTGAAAAACTCATGGGCATTGGATCGGTGATAATGTTGGATAATATTGATATAACAGTCATAACCTAGGGCAGCATAGAACTAGCTCCAATTCATCAATGTAATGTAGGCATGTATTCCGTATATAATCATACATGCTTATGGAAAAGAACTTGCATGACATCTTTTGTCCTACCGTCCAGCAAGCCTACAAAGGAATTTCTCACTCCCGGAGGTGAGCATCATGAAATTGGTGTTGGAGGATGGTTGGTGATGACGTAGACGGAAGATCCCCCTCTCCGGAGCACCGAACAGACTCTAGATCTAGCCTCCCGATGAAGAATAGGAGGTGGTGGCAGCTTCGTGTCGTAAAACGCGATGAAACTTCCTCCTATTTTTTTCTCGGAAAATAGGAATTTATAGTATCCAAATTAGGGTCAGCGGAGCCACGAGGGCCCCACCACCCACCAGAGCGCGCCGGTGCAGGGGGTGGGGGGTAAAAGCTCCTTGGTGCCTTATGGGCACAGGGTGGCCCCCTCAATGGGTCTTGGCTCCAATAATTTTTATTTACTCCACAAAAAGTTTCCTAAAAGTTTCGTCCAATTCCAAAAACTTTTATTTCTGCACAAAACCAACACCATGGTAGTTTTGCTGAAAACAGCATCAGTCCGGGTTAGTTTCAGTCAAATCATGTAACTTAGAGTCCAAAACAAGAGGAAAAGTGTTTGGAAAAGTAGATACGATGGAGACGTATCAGTCTATCCTTAGTGACTTTTATATTATCATGTTTTATTTCTTGAGGGATATGGTCATCAATGGACTTATCATAAGTAACAGTAAATTCATCCTCTATAAGAGTTTAGAAATTTCAAGGCAATCTTCTTCTAAACCTTGTTGGTTCCCTTTTACAATCCACGCATATTGGTGATTAGTACTATTGAATATATGTTGGATTAAAGTAGGTTTGGAACCTTCTTTTTTCCTCAAAAGCATAAGGATCTCGAGACATATATGTCCTCATAAAATATCTATCATATAAGATCTCATCTATCATAGCGCACTCATAACTCATGTCACAAAAGTCAAAGATTTCTCTATCTTCTCGCATTATAAAATCAAATTCATTCACGAGGATAATTGTAGCTATCTTTTTAGCCATAGGATTGATTATAACTGGTAACTCAAAGAATAATCTTTGCAAAGTGGGACGAGTACGCATGAATCTTATTTCAAGTTTAATAATCGGTGTAGAGATGGTGTGGGCATAGCATAACTATTGGTTCTTTTAAGAATAGGAATATCATTAGACACCAATGTTCCCGCACAACTAATGAACTCTTGCATAATACTTTTCAGTATAATATTCCCATTTCCCGTCACAAAAGTTTTAGTATCCAAATTTTTGGGAGTTTCATTCTCATGTGTTTTGCTATCCTCACTCCCACCTTTAGCGATAACAAATTCAGAGATTGTAGAAACTAAGCAAGCAAACAACCAAGAGAAATGTTTTTGTGTTTTTTGTTTTTTAGAGAAGTGGAGGGAGATGAAAAAGAGAGGCAAATAAAAAGTAGAGCAAGTAGATGATAATTTGAGTGTAGGTATTTGATGATGTCTCCACGGTAACGACGTCAGAAATTCTTTTTGCTACTTGTGAGCTTCATTGGAATCATTCCCAAAGAGGAAGGGTGAAGCAATATAGTAGCTGATAAGTATTTCCCTCGGTGAGAACCAAGGTTATCGAACAAATAGGAGAACCACGCAAATACTAGTGAACAACACATGCACACAGAAAAGCAAATACTTGCACCCAACTCGGGCAAAAGGGTCGTCAATCCCATTGAGCTCGTTACTTGCAAGGATTAAATCTAATAGTGGTAGATAGATAAAAGAAAAGTAAATAAATTGCAGCAAGGTATTTTTGGTTTTAGTAATGTGATTAAAGTAGACCGGGGGGCATAGTTTTCACTAGAGGATTCTCTCTTGAAAACAATAGCATACGATGGGTAGACACATTACTATTGGGAAATTGATAGGAAAGCGCATAGTTATGATGTTATTCATGGCAATGATCATGTATATAGGAATCACATCAGTGACATGTAGACCGACTCCTGCCTGCATCTACTACTATTACTCCACCAATCGACCGACTCCTCCTTGCATCTATGGTATTAAGTTCATAACAAACAGAGTAACGCTTTAAGAAAGATGACATGATGTAGATATGGAATAAAACCGAGCAATATGATTAAAGCCCGTCGTTTTACCCTTAATGGCTACTGTACAAATACGTGCCTCGCTACCCCTTCTGTCACTGTATGAGTACACCGCAAGATTGAACCCATTACAAAGCACCTTTCCACTAAAGATAAATCAATCTAGCTGGCCAAACCAAACGAATAGATTGGAGTGAAATACAAAGCTATAACAATCATGCATAGTAAAGTTCAGAAAAGATTCAATTAATTTCAATCAATAATCTGATCATAAACCCACAATTCATCGGATTCCAACAAACACACCGCAAAGGAAGATTACATCCGATAGAACTCCATGGAGATCATGGAGAATATTGAATTAAAGATCAAAGAGAGAGAGACTAAGCCATCTAGCTACTAGCTGCGGGCCCATAGGTCTGTGCTGAACTACTCACACATCATCGGATGGGTGGCAAGGTTGATGTGGAAGTCCTCCGTGATTGATTCCCCCTCTGGGAAAGTACCGGAAAAGGCCTTCAGATGGTATCGCGGAAGAACAGAAGCTTGCAGCAGGGTAAAAGTTGTTTCGGGTGGCTCTTTGGGGTTTCCCAATATTTGAGAATTTATAGAAGTGGAATTAGGTCAGACGGAGCCAGTAGGGCTCATAAGGTTATAGGTAGGCGTGCCCTGTTGCCTTGCCATCTCCTTGCTTCTCGTCTGGTCTCGTCCCAAAGCTTCTAGGATCTCTTTTGTCCAGAAAAAAATCGTCAAAAATTTCATAACGTTTGGAATCCATTTGGTACAAATTTCCTGGAAAACCAAAAACAAGCAGAAAACAACAACTTGCACTAGGCATTGAGTTAATATGTTAGTCCCTAAAATGATATAAAAATATCCAAGATTGATAATATAAAGCATGAAACAATAGAAAATAGATACGTTGGAGACGTGTAAACGACATCCACCGCCGCGAGGGCTGCCGCCACCTCCCTCGCCTACTGCCTCGCACAACGGGCGCGCCGGACCATGTTTGCGTTGAATGACGCCCATGATGCGTCCACGGCCTCGGCACGCCAACGGAGGGGTTGCGCGTCTGCCACCGCGTTTAGAAGCCAGACATACCGCCCCGCCTTCGGTGAGGCACCGACGGCACACCTAGCGCCGGATCCATGTGTCATTTGGGCGGACGCAATGGATTCCTGACGGAAGGAGTCCGAGCGCTGCCTCACACAGGCCTCCTCCCGGGAGCAGCGGAGCACAAGCCGTACGACCATCTCCTCCTCGGGGCCGCGTGGGATGAGTTTAGGGTCGACGGATGTAGAGGTGCAGGACTCGGGTCTGTTGTCCAACATGCCAGGGACGACCGGAGATCGCCAGACGGGAGCTTGGGTGGTGGAGAAGAGTGGAGTGAAGTGATTAAGGTTTGGTCGGCGAGTGGACGGGGAGGAATATATGTGGAGTCGGGTGGGCCAGCGTGGAACGGGTCCGACGTGGCGGACGCGCCCGAGCGCCCTCGTATCCCTCCCAGATTTGGGCTAGATATGTGAGGTGCCGGTCAGTCTGGTCGTCTGAGGCCCGTTTGAAGCGTCTGTATGGATGAAATTTTTGTGACCGGACCGTCCGCACAGGCATTTGAGACGGATTTGAGACGCCTCTAAGGAGTTAAGTTTTAGGTGGGGTCGTTTGCGCAGATAAAGGACGGGAGAAGGGCAAGAGATGCCCTCAATGCCTCTCTCCTTCTCCGGCCTCCACGACCTTTTTAGCCTGAAGGCACGCACAACCCTTCCTGCTGCACAGACACATACTCCGGCGGTCCGGCCTCTTTCTTTCTCACCCATCAGTCAGGCCGCGCGTCACCACCTTTCTCATCTAAGCGGCGGCACGATGGCACCGGTTAGCGACATGACCGACTTCGGTTACGCTCCCATGCAGTCATACCCCAACTTTGAGCCGGCTGGCATGGTCATGCCCGGAGACCGGCAGCCGCCCTTCCAGCACCACCACCTCTACGACAGCCTCGACTTCAACGCCGCTGCATTCTCGTTCCAAGACCCGGTCGCGCTCTTCTCCAGCGGCTCGGCGTCCAGTAACCAGCTCCAGCAGCCGTTCCTCCAGACGCAGGTCAGCATGCCGACGATGGCGTCGTCGTCGCTGCTGCAGGCGCCGATGATGACCCTTCCGGGTATGCTGACGTCTTCCTCCGCGTCGCCGGTGGACGCATACACCTTCGGTGGCGGCGGCAGTGCTGGGTTCCTGAAGCGGGAGGAGGGTGGCCCCTTCTCGGACGTCGGCGGTGGGGGGAGGATCGGGCTGAACCTCGGCCGCAGGACATACTTTTCCCCGGCGGACGTGCTGGCCGTGGACCGCCTGCTGATGCGCTCCCGCGTCGGCGGAGCAGGCGCAATGGGCATGCTGGGGCTGGGGCTCGGCGCCGCCGCCCACCACCACCAGACCCCGCGGTGCCAGGCTGAGGGCTGCAAGGCCGACCTCTCCGCCGCCAAGCACTACCACCGCCGCCACAAGGTCTGCGAGTACCACGCCAAGGCCGCCACAGTCGCCGCCTCTGGCAAGCAGCAGCGCTTCTGCCAACAATGCAGCCGGTACGTACGTTTATCCTTTGGCATGGGTGGATCATTGATGCATGCGAAGAATCAGCATTAGAAAGGCTGCGAGCTTTCGATCTAGTGCACAGACGCTAGCGGCTATATGCACTGATCATATCATGTCAATATGTCATATATCAGAAATGACTCGCATCAGATCAGATCTTGTTCCTCTGAGCGTATCGGCATCTGCATCTGCATCCCATTGTCCAATGTACCACTAGCACGCACATCATGGCATTGCAATGGTGCTCGATCAGATACCTAAACATACTCTGTGCAGACTGCAGATACATGATGTGTATTACATACATTGGTACACATATATAATACCCAAGATCCGGTTGTGTGAATAATTGTTTCCTGTTTGGGTACGTTTCTTGGGCTAGGTTTCATGTGCTCGCTGAGTTTGACGAGGCCAAGAGGAGCTGCCGGAAGCGGCTCACAGAGCACAACCGGCGCCGCCGAAAACCCGCCGGCGCGCAGGGCAAGGACTCGCCGCCGCCTTCCAAGAAGGCAGACGCTAGCATCACCAGCTCATACACCGGCGATCACAGGAGTAAGACTACTCCTTTGATACAAGTTAGACATAAACACTGGATATATCCTGATTATTGACTTATTTAAAGCTTGATCAGTCCAAGAAGTTGGCCCAGTAATTAAGCTAGCTAGCATAAAACCTCCCGAAACTTTGTCAGGGCTTAGCCAATATTTTAGAGGGTGTTTGGATACTCTCTAGTCATGTGACTAGTACTACCTCCGTCTCGGTGAATAAGTCATTCGCGTAGTTCTAGGTTGACGATTTAACTATCTAAATATATATTATATGTGATAAAAAAATATTTAGGAACTACATCGTTGTAGAAATCTAGTGATATACTTTTCATGACATATAGCACATATTTAATTTCTCAAATCGATGACCTAGAACTACGCGAATGACTTATTCACCTAGACGGAGGTGGTAGTAGTCAGACTAGAAGTTTTTAGTCAGACCCTGTTTGGAAGGTGACTACTACTAGTCAGCACTAAATGTCTTAGTATTAAATGTCCCTTATGCAACACCAATTAGAGAAGAGAGAGGGGACTTTAGTCAGTAAAAGTCAGGGGTGTTTGGAGGTTTACTGACTAAAGGTGACTACTACTAGTCTCTAGTCAGTAAAAGTTGGGGGTGGGGTGACTAGGGACTAAACTAGTTTTAGTCACCCACTAGTCAGGGGTGTTTGGAGGTTTACTGACTAAAAGTGACTACTACTAGTCTCTAGTCTCTAGTGATACAAACACCCTTTAAGAACAACAACAAAAACTGTTTGCCTAATTCTCGATTGTCCGCAATTTTCATAAATCTAGTTATCTTGAAATGGTACATCACTAGGCTAGCCCAATAATGTAGCATCTTATAAGTGTATAACTGAAGCAACATATATACAACTGCAGTTTTGGCGGTGCACTTGGCTGCAGTACACACCGGTAATTCTATGTGCCAGCAAGCGCGTTGTTACAACGTTCGGTTGGATAGAAAGTAGTAGTAGTACACGACATGGCATACCTAGATGCTACTTCTACATTTTGGTCGGTCGATCTGACGAACGTAACTACTAGGAGTACTGCTCAGCTCAATTAACATGATGTGCATACGTATGGCGCCAAAACATCTTATACATACGTAGGTGTACTATATCGTACTTACTATACACTAGACGGTAGGTGCAACTCCTGCTACATACATGTGGCAGTCACATCTTTGCCGTCTTGTCTGACGCCGCGACGTGTATATGATCAGCCAACAAGTCGACGACGGGCGCGACCTTCTCGCCGAGCGCCAGTGGCTTCAGCTGCCTTCAGCAGCAGCAGCAGCATGAGATCGACAACGGCGGCCAGTCGAGCAACGCCACGCCGACGAACCTATCCCTGGCGGCGCCGCCGCCGCCACCGCCGCCTCAAGACGACGCCCGCTTTGGCGCCGGCCTTGACACCATGCTGCTGATCCAGCAGCAAGGGCCCGATGAGCAGCAGGAGGAGGAGCAGCAGCAGCATTTCATGATGACCTCACTCGTGCAGTCGCATCGCCACCAGCAGCAGCAGCAGCAGCAGCAGGGCGACAGCGGCAACATCTTGTCGTGCTCGACGACGTCGCCGTCGGATCAGCGTCGCCATCAGAACGACGGCGACAGCTGCTGCAACGGCAACAGCATGCAGCATTTCTTCGAGGTGGAGTTCATGTAATTCGATGCATGCATCCATTGCATGAATGAACCTGGCCTGGCCTAGCCTAGAGGTGGTTTGACTGCATATCGTAAGGTGTGCGTGCATGAGGTGAAATAGAAAACAAGCTGGTTGCATGCACTAGGCTGGGCATGGAGTATAGCTTGTATAGGGTACGTAGGCGTGCAGCCTTTTTCTTTCCCGATTTAATTTCCTGACCTTTTCTGCTTACTGTGTTTTTAATTGTACTTTTCGCAGAAGCTGTTTACCCTATTACAATGGGTAATAGTGTATGTACTACTGTTTGCTTTTCTTTTTGGTATAATGTAATTATGTTAGTATGCATGCTAACACTATATGTTAGCCTCCTCTTCTTTGATAAGCCATGTTTTGTTTCTTTACTAGTATGGAGTATGTTATTGCAAACTTGTTGAGGATTCTAATGGTTTTAATATATGTTATTACAAAGCCATACTGACAGCTATATGTTGTTGCAAAGTTTATACTCCCTTCGGTTGGGTTTATAAGTTGGACATGAGTTAATAGATCTTCATTTAGACTAGAAAAACATGTATAATATTTTACAAGAAAAATATATCTTTGGATTCTTTGTCAAATACCGTGTCTAACCATATAATTTTTGTGGCATATTATACATGGTTCATTAGTCAAATCAAAGACCCAAAACATGCACCCGACTAATAAACCCAACCGGAGGAGTTATTTAGTACAAAGAAGTCAAAACATATATAACATTAGTAGAAAATATTACATAAATACTTGTGCATTCTAAGTTCTATTGTTATAAGTTATAACATTGTTACACACAAAAATAATTGTTATACTAACATCCAAATCAGCAAAAGAAAGCCCATGCAATCATCTTCACACTTCCCGATGAAGCAAGGACCTCGTGGTGTTTCAAGTATAGATCCTGCCATAGTGCCATCGATATAGTACTGTACATTCTTTAACAAAATGTCTAGTTTCCCGCAAAAAAAAAAAGCCTTGCAGTGTGAAATTGAGCAGAACATTCAAAGCATATTTATAGACATTTGCTCACTAGTAATTCCCACTCCAATCCAAGTCAGTACATTTACCTAGCAACAATATGTCTGCAGTTAACAGCAGTGAATCTGAACGGAAATTAAAAGAAGATCTATGCGTGATCTTTGCCTGGTAATTAGCGATTCTGCGTATTAAAATGGGAGGGACCGCCGCGCCTTTACTGGCTGTATGCCGTAGGATGTTTCTATGCATGGATTCCGACGGGAATTAAATATGAAGTACGTTCATGGGGCCGTTCGGCTGGGATCCCACCATAGCGCGCTTTCTGCGATGATGTAAGAGATGACTTTTGATTCCGGAACAAAAGGACAGATGATTTTGGTCAGTGAAATATCCGGCCCTGCCCTTGTTAAAAAAGATGCTCCGAAGAGATCAACAGGTAAAAAAAGAAATCCCGATGCACAGCTCAGATGATTTTTTTTTTTGTTGCAAAAAGGATGAGCTCAGATGAATTTTAACAAGTGAATTACAAAGGTGAGCATCTAATTCGGAACATTGTCCTCTATGTGGTTGGAGCGGGTAGAGAGTGAGAGAGAAGCTTTTGTGCTCCCAGTGCCAAGATACATACACGTGCAGGTAACATGTGTGTGTGTGTGGGTCATTCTTTTCGTTGGCAAAGAATTTATGTAGGCTTAACGAACCTACACTTACCTTTGCCTGAAGCGAAATCTGACGAGGATATGTGTATGTGGTACGTATAATTATTTACGTAGGTCATGAATGCATGAGTGAATGGGCTAGCCGACCGTATGCAGAGTCTCTACTGGCGTACTCGCAACTGGCAAAGTCTAAGCTGTAGCTGTTGCTTGTTCGAGTTCTTGTCGGGGATGGGTTCTGGGGGCAAAAGCAAAATCAGCTGCAGCGATCTGGGCTTCTGTATCCATGCGGCCACCTTTAATTTTGGGTCCTACGGGCAAGACAAATTTGATTTGTGGACGAAATCAAATCACAAAATGAACTGTCCGTGAAACTATTTCACGTGGTTGACCTTTTTGTGTGACGCCCGACACGAAGGCGCCACATTACACTGTGCAACGCCTCATAGATAGACGCTACACGCCTGGCCAGCGTTGCATATCATTCTCACTGGCCAGCGTTGCATGCACTACACTGTGCAACCCCTTCCCAAGGTGGGGATAACTTGTGCATATCGGTCTGATCCTGGATGAGCCGAAGCACCAAGTCGCCTTCTTGAAAGGTTCTTGTTTTAACCCGGCGGCTGTGATAACGCCACAGGTCTTGCTGATAAACCGCCGAACGAGCCAAATTCATGTCCCGTTTTTCATCTAACAGGTCCAACGCCTCCTGGCGTGCTTGCTCATTGTCCGTTTCAACATAATTGGCAACCCGGGGCGAATCATGACGAATATCACTTGGGAGGACCGCCTCCGCCCCATAAACCATGAAGAAAGGTGTGTAACCCGTTGACCTGTTGGGGGTGGTGTTGATGCTCCATAACACAGAAAGCAATTCTTCCACCCAACAACCCGGCGTCCGCTTTGAAGGAACCATCCGCCGGGGCTTGATACCCTTCAAGATTTCTTGATTGGCTCTCTCAGCTTGACCATTGGACTGGGGATGCGCCACGGATGCTACATCAAGCCGGATGTGTTCTCTCTGACAGAAGTCCTCCATCTCACCTTTAGAAAGGTTTGTGCCATTATCCGTGATGATACTGTGTGTAAAACCAAAGCGGAAGATGATCTTTTTAATAAACTGAACCGTCGTGGCCGCATCACACTTGCTTACTGGCTCCGCTTCAACCCACTTAGTGCACTTGTCAATGCCACCAATAGGTGGGTCTTCTTATCCCTGGATAGCTTAAAAGGTCCCATCATATCAAGCCCCCAAGTAGCAAACGGCCAAGTAATAGGAATCATCCGTAGCTCTTGAGCCGGAACATGAGCTCAGCGTGAAAACTTCTGACAAGCGTCACACCGCTTTACCAGATCCTCAGCATCAGCATGAGCTGTCAACCAACAGAACCCATGACGAAAAGCTTTGGCCACCAGGGACTTTGAACCGGCATGGTGACCACAATCCCCTTCATGGATCTCATGTAGAATCTCTTGGCCTTCTTCAGGAGAAACACAATGCTGGAATACGCCTGAAACACTGCAGTGGTGTAAATCGCCATTGTGAATAACCATGGATTTTGAACGTCGGACTATCTGTCTGGCTAAAACCTCATCGTCTGGTAGCTCGCCCCAGTTCATATATGCCAAATATGGAACCGTCCAATCCGGAATTACATGTAAAGCGGCTACCAACTGGGCCTCCGGATCAAGAATAGATAAATCCTCCTTTGTAGGTAACTTAACAGATGGGTTATACAAGATATGTTGGAAATATGCCCTAGAGGCAATAATAAATTAGTTATTATTATTATATTTCCTTGTTCATGATAATCGTTTATTATCCATGCTATAATTGTATTGATAGGAAACTCAGATACATTTGTGGGTACATAGACAACACAGTGTCCCTAGTAAGCCTCTAGTTGACTAGCTCGTTGATCAATAGATGGTTGCGGTTTCCTGACCATGGACATTGGATGTCGTTGATAACGGGATCACATCATTAGGAGAATGATGTGATGGACAAGACCCAATCCTAAGCCTAGCACAAAGATCGTGTAGTTCGTATGCTAAAGCTTTTCTAATGTCAAGTATCATTTTCTTAGACCATGAGATTGTGCAACTCACGGATACCGTAGGAATGCTTTGGGTGTACTAAACGTCACAACGTAACTGGGTGGCTATAAAGGTGCACTACGGGTATCTCCGAAAGTGTCTGTTGGGTTGGCACGAATCGAGACTGGGATTTGTCACTCCGGTTGATGGAGAGGTATCTCTGGGCCCACTCGGTAGGACATCATCATAATGTGCACAATGTGACCAAGGGGTTGATCACGGGATGATGTGTTACGGAACGAGTAAAGAGACTTGCCGGTAACGAGATTGAACAAGGTATCGGCATACCGACGATCGAATCTCGGGCAAGTACAATACCGCTAGACAAAGGGAATTGTATACGGGATTGATCGAATCCTCGACATCGTGGTTCATCCGATGAGATCATCGTGGAACATGTGGGAGCCAACATGGGTATCCAGATCCCGCTGTTGGTTATTGGCCGGAGAGTAGTCTCGGTCATGTCTGCATGGTTCCCGAACCCGTAGGGTCTACAACTTAAGGTTCGGTGACACTAGGGTTGTAGAGATAATAGTATGCGGTAACCCGAATGTTGTTCGGAGTCCCGAATGAGATCCCGGACGTCACGAGGAGTTCCGGAGTGGTCCGGAGGTAAAGATTTATATATAGGAAGTCCAGTTTCGGCCATCAGGAAAGTTTCGGGGGTCATCGGTATTGTACCGGGACCACCGGAAGGGTCCCGGGGGTCCACCGGGTGGGGCCACCTATCCCGGAGGGCCCCATAGGCTGAGGGGGCGTGGGAACAAGCCCCTGGTGGGCTGGTGCGCCCCCCTTGGGCCTCCCATGCGCCTAGGGCTAGAAACCCTAAGGGGTGGGGGCGCCTCCACTTGGCTTGGAGGCCAAGCCACCTCTAGGGCCGCCGCCCCCCTTCCTAGATGGTATCTACAAGGGGCCGGCGCCCCCCCCTAGGCCCCTATATATAGTGGAGGGGAGTGAGGGCAGCCGCACCTGAGTCCCTGGCGCCTCCCTCTCTCCCGTGACACCTCTTCCTCCCTGCTTGCGCTTGGCGAAGCCCTGCCGGGATCCCGCTACTTCCACCACCACGCCGTCGTGCTTCTCGATCTCCATCAACCTCTCCTCCCCTTGCTGGATCAAGAAGGAGGAGATGTCTCTCCCAACCGTATGTGTGTTGAACGCGGAGGTGTCGTCCGTTCGGTGCTAGGATCATCGGTGATTTGGATCACGACGAGTACGACTCCATCAACCCCGTTCACTTGAACGCTTCCGCTTAGCGATCTACAAGGGTATGTAGGTGCACTCCGCTCTCTCTCGTTTCTAGTATCTCCATAGATAGATCTTGGTGACTCGTAGGAAAATTTTGAATTTCTGCTACGTTCTCCACAACAGTGGCATCATGAGCTAGGTCTATTGCGTAGATTCTATGCACGAGTAGAACACAAAGTAGTTGTGGGTATTGATTTTGTTCAATATGCTTACCGTTACTAGTCCAATCTTGATTCGGCAGCATTGTGGGATGAAGCGGCCTGGACCGACCTTACACGTACACTTACGTGAGACAGGTTCCACCGACTGACATGCACTTGTTGCATAAGGTGGCTAGCGGGTGCCAATCTCTCCCACTTTAGTCGGATCGGATTCGATGAAAAGGGTCCTTATGAAGGGTAAATAGCAATTGACATATCACTTTGTGGTTTCTGCGTAGATAAGAAACGTTCTTGCTAGAAACCCATAGCAGCCACGTAAAACATGCAAACAACAATTAGAGGACGTCTAACTTGTTTTTGCAGGGTATGCTATGTGATGTGATATGGCTAAAAAGAATGTGATGAATGATATGTGATGTATGAGATTGATCATGTTCTTGTAATAGGAATCATGACTTGCATGTCGATGAGTATGACAACCGGCAGGAGCCATAGGAGTTGTCTTAATTTATTGTATGACCTGCGTGTCATTGAACAACATCATGTAATTACTTTACTTTATTGCTAACCGGTAGCCATAGTAGTAGAAGTAATAGTTGTCGAGACAACTTCATGAAGACACGATGATGGAGATCATGATGATGGAGATCATGGTGTCATGCCGGTGACGATGATGATCATAGAGCCCCGAAGATGGAGATCAATAGGAGCAAAATGATATTGGCCATATCATGTCACTTTTTGATTGCATGTGATGTTTATCATGTTTATGCATCTTATTTGCTTAGAACCATGATAGTAAATAAGATGATCTCTCATTAAAATTTCAAGAAAGTGTTCCCCCTAACTGTGCACCGTTGCGAAAGTTCATTGTTTCGAAGCACCACGTGATGATCGGGTGTGATAGATTCTAACGTTCACATACAACGGGTGTAAGCCAGATTTACACGCGCGGAACAGTTAGGTTGACTTGACGAGCCTAGCATATACAGACATGGCCTCGGAACACAAGAGACCGAAAGGTCGAGCATGAGTCATATAGTAGATACGATCAACATGAAGATGTTCATCGATGATGACTAGTCCGTCTCACGTGATGATCGGACACGGCCTAGTTGACTCGGATCATGTAATCACTTAGATGACTAGAGGGATGTCTATCTGAGTGGGAGTTCATAAGATGAACTTAATTATCCTGAACATAGTCAAAAGATCTTTGCAAATTATGTCGTAGCTCGCGTTTTAGTTCTACTGTTTTAGATACGTTCCTCGAGAAAAGATAGTTGAAAGTTGATAATAGCAATTATGCGGACTGGGTCCGTAAACTGAGGATTGTCCTCGTTGCTTCGTAGAAGGCTTATGTCCTTAACGCATAGCTCGGTGTGCTGAACCTCGAACATCGTTTTTGGATGTTGCGAACATCTGACATACACGTTTTGATAACTACGTGATAGTTCAGTAATATTAAACGGTTTAGAATTGAGGCACCAAAGACGATTTCGAAACGTCGCGGAACATATGAGATGTTTCGAGGGCTGAAACTGGGATTTCAGGCTCGTTCCCACGTCAAGAGGTGTGAGACCTCCGACGAGTTTCTTAGCCTACAAACTAAGGGAGAAAAGCTCAATCGTTGAGCTTGTACTCAGATTGTCTGGGTACAACAATCACTTGAATCGAGTGGGAGTTAATCTTCCAGATGAGATAGTGATGTTTCTCCAAAGTCATTGCACCAAGCTACTAGAGCTTTGTGATGAACTATAATATATCAGGGATAGATATGATGATCCTTGAAGTATTCGCGATGTATGACACCGCGAAAGGAAAAGTCAAGTAGGAGCATCAATTGTTGATGGTTAGTAAAACCACTAGCTTCAAGAAGGGCAAGGGCAAGAAGGGATGCTTCATAAAATGGCAAAACAGTTGCTGCTCTAGTGAAGACCCAAGGTTGAACCCAAACCCGAGACTAAGTGCTTCTGTAATGAGAGGAACGGACACTAAAGCAGAACCACCCTAGATACTTGGTAGATAAGAAGGCATGCAAGGTCGACGGAAGTATATTGGATATACATTATGTTAATGTGTACTTTACTAGTACTCCTAGTAGCACCAGGGTATTAGATACCGGTTCGGTTGCTAAGTGTTAGTAACTCGAAATAAAAGCTACGGAATAAACGAAGACTAGCTAAAGGTGAGCTGACAATATGTGTTGGAAGTGTTTCCAAGGTTGATGTGATCAAGCATCGCACGCTCCCTCTACCATCGAGATTGGTGTTAAACCTAAATAATTGTTATTTGGCGTTTGTGTTGAGCATAGACATGATTGCATTATGTCTATCGCAATACGGTTATTCATTTAAGGAGAATAATGGTTACTCTGTTTATTTGAATAATACCTTCAATGGTCTTGCACCTAAAATGAATGGTTTATTGAATCTCGATCGTAGTGACACACATATTCATGCCAAAAGATATAAGATAGTAATGATAGTACCACATACTTGTGGCACTAAGTCATATTGGTATAAAACGCATGAAGAAGCTCCATGTTGATGGATCTTTGGACTCACTCGTTTTGAAAAGTTTGAGACATGCGAACCATGTCTATTGGTGTATATGCATGAAGAAACTCCATGCAAATGGACTGTTTGGACTCACTTGATTTTGAATCACTTGAGACATGCAAATCATACCACATGGGCAAGATGACTGAAAGCCTAGTAAAATGGAACAAGAAAGCAACTTGTTGGAAGTAATACATTTTGATGTGTGCAGTCCAATGAGTGCTGAGGCTCGCAGTGGACATCGTTATGTTCTTACTTCACGGATGATTTGAGTAGATACTGAGTATATTTACTTGATGAAATTACAAGTCTGAATTATTGAGTGGTTTAAGTAATTTCGGAGTGAAGTTGAAGATCATGGTGACAAGAGGATAAAATGTCTATGATATGATCATAGAGATGAATATCTGAGTTACGAGCTTTGGCACGCAATTAAGACATTGTGGAAATTGTTTCACAATTAATACCGCCTGGAACACCATAGTGTGATGGTGTGTCCGAACATCATAGTTGCACCATATTGGATATGGTGCGTACCATGATGTCTCTTATCGAATTACCACTATACTTCATGGGTTAGGCATTAGATACAACCGCACTCACTTTAATAGGGCACCACGTAATTCCGTTGAGACGACACCATCTGATCTATGGCTTGGGGAAACCTAAGTTGTCATTTCTTAAAAGATTGGGGCTGCGACGCTTATGTGAAAAAGTTTCAGGTTGATAAGCTCGAACCCAAAGCGGATAAAATGCATCTTCATAGGACACCCAAAACAGTTGGGTATACCTCCTAATTCAGATCCGAAAGCAATACGGATTGTTTCTTGAATCGGGTCCTTTCTCGAGGAAATGTTTCTCTCGAAAGAATTGAGTGGGAGGATGGTGGAGACTTGATGAGGTTAATAAACCATCACTTCAACCAGTGTGTAGCAGGGCATAGGAAGTTGTTCATGTGGCACCTACACCAATTGAAGTGGAAGCTGATGATAGTGATCATGATGCTTTGGATCAAGTCACTACCGAACCTCGTAGGTCGACAAGGACGCGTACTACTTCAGAGTGGTACGCAATCCTGTCTTAGAGGTCATGTTGCTAGACAACAATGAACCTACGAGCTATGGAGAAGCGATGGTGGGCCCGGATTCCGACAAATGACTTGAGGCCATAAAATCCGAGAGAGGATCCATGTATGAAAACAAAGTGTAGACTTTGGAAGAACTACTTGATGGTCGTAAAGGCTGTTGGGTACAGATGGATTTTAGAAGAAGACGGACAATGATGGTAAAGTGTCACCATTAAGAAAGCTCGACTTGTCGTTAAGATGTTTTTTCGACAAGTTCAAGGAGTTGAGTACGATGAGGCTTTCTCACTCGTAGCGTTGCTAAGAGTCTGTTGGAATTGGATTAGCAGTTACTGCATTATTTATGAAATCTTGCAGATAGGATGTCAAAACATTGTTTCCTCGACGATATCCTTGAGGAAAGGTTGTATGTGATACAACCAGAAGGTTTTGATAATCCTGAAAGACGCTAACAAGTATGCAGAGCTCCAGCAATCCTTCTAAGGACTGGAGTAAGCATCTCAGAGGTTGAATGTACGCTTTGATGAGAAGATCAAAGATTTTGGGTTTATACAAAGTTTATGAGAAACTTGTATTTCGAAAGAAGTGAGTGGGAGCACTATAGAATTTCTGATGAGTATATGTTGTTGACATATCGTTGATCGGAAATGATGTAGAATTTCTGGAAAGCATATAGGGTTGTTTGAAAGGTGTTTTTCAATAGAGAACCTGGATTAAGCTGCTTGAACATTGAGCATCAAGATCTATGAGGATAGATCAAAAACCGCTAAATGGTACTTTCAAATGAGCACATACCTTGACATGATCTTGAAGGTGTTCACGATGGATCAGTCAAAGAAGGAGTTCTTACCTAAGTTGTAAGGTATGAAGTTAAGAGTTAAAGCTCGACCACGGCAGAAGAGAGAGAAAGGACGAAGGTCATCCCCTATGCTTCAGACATAGGCTCTATAGTATGCTATGATGTGTACCGCGCCGGAAGTGTGCCTTGCCATGAGTTAGTCAAGGGGTACAAGAATGATCCAGAATGGGGATCATTTGACAGCGGTCAAAATTGTCCTTGGAGTAAATAAGGACATGTTTCTCAATTATGGAGGTGATAAAGAGTTCGGCGTAAAGGGCTACGTCGATGCAAGCTTTAACACCTATCCGAGTGACTCTGAGTAGCAAACCGGATACGTATAGTGGAGCAACCATTTGGAATAACTCCAAGTGGAGCGTGGAAGCAGCATTTACAATATGACATAGAGAATTGTGAAATACATACGGATCTGAATGTTGCAGACCCGTTGACTAAAACCTATCTCACAAGCAAAACATGATCAAACCCCAGAACTCATTGAGTCTTAATCACATGGTGATGTGAACTAGTTTAGTGACACTAGTAAACTCTTTGGATGTTGGTCACATGGCGATGTGACCTATCAGTGTTAATCACATGGCGATGTGAACTAGATTATTGACTCTAGTGCAAGTGGGAGACTATTGGAAATATGCCCTAGAGGCAATAATAAATTAGTTATTATTATTATTATATTTCCTTGTTCATAATAATCGTTTATTATCCATGCGATAATTGTATTGATAGGAAACTCAGATACATGTGTGGGTACATAGACAACAAAGTGTCCCTAGTAAGCCTCCAGTTGACTAGCTTGTTGATCAATAGATGGTTGCGGTTTCCTGACCATGGACATTGGATGTCGTTGATAACGGGATCACATCATTAGGAGAATGATGTGATGGACAAGACCCAATCCTAAGCCTAGCACAAAGATCGTGTAGTTCGTATGCTAAAGCTTCTCTAATGTCAAGTATCATTTCCTTAGACCATGAGATTGTGCAACTCCCGGATACCGTAGGAATGCTTTGGGTGTACCAAACGTCACAACGTAACTGGGTGGCTATAAAGGTGCACTACGGGTATCTCCGAAAGTGTCTGTTGGGTTGGCACGAATCGAGACTGGGATTAGTCACTCCGGTTGATGGAGAGGTATCTCTGGGCCCACTCGGTAGGACATCATCATAATGTGCACAATGTGACCAAGGGGTTGATCACGGGATGATGTGTTACGGAACGAGTAAAGAGACTTTCCGGTAACGAGATTGAACAAGGTATCGGCATACCGACGATCGAATCTCGGGCAAGTACAATACCGCTAGACAAAGGGAATTGTATACGGGATTGATCGAATCCTCGACATCATGGTTCATCCAATGAGATCATCATGGAACATGTGGGAGCCAACATGGGTATCCAGATCCCGCTGTTGGTTATTGGCCGGAGAGTAGTCTCGGTCATGTCTGCATGGTTCCCGAACCCGTAGGGTCTACACACTTAAGGTTCAGTGACACTAGGGTTGTAGAGATAATAGTATGCGGTAACCCGAATGTTGTTTGGAGTCCCGGATGAGATCCCGGACGTCATGAGGAGTTCCGGAGTGGTCCGTAGGTAAAGTTTTATATATAGGAAGTCTAGTTTCGGCCACCGGGAAAGTTTTGGGGGTCATCGGTATTGTACCGAGACCACCGGAAGGGTCCTAGGGGTCTACCGGGTGGGGCCACCTATCCCGGAAGGCCCCATAGGCTGAGGGGGCATGGGAACCAGCCCCGGGTGGGCTGGTGCGCCCCCCCTTGGGCCTCCCATGCGCCTAGGGTTAGAAACCCTAAGGGGTGGGGGCGCCTCCACTTGGCTTGGAGGCCAAGCCACCCCTAGGGCCGTTGCTCCCCTCCCTAGATGGGATCTACAAGGGGCCGGCGCCCCCCTAGGCCCCTATATATAGTGGAGGGGAGGGAGGGCAGCCGCACCTGAGTCCCTGACACCTCCCTCTCTCCCGTGACACCTCTTCCTCCCCGCTTGCGCTTGGCGATGCCCTGCCGGGATCCCGCTACTTCCACCACCACGCCATCGTGCTGCTGGATCTCCATCAACCTCTCCTCCCCTTGCTGGATCAAGAAGGAGGAGATGTCTCTCCCAACCGTATGTGTGTTGAACGTGGAGGTGCCGTCCGTTCGGCGCTAGGATCATCGGTGATTTGGATCACGACGAGTACGACTCCATCAACCTCGTTCACTTGAACGTTTCCGCTTAGTGATCTACAAGGGTATGTAGATGCACTCCCCTCTCTCTCGTTGCTAGTCTCTCCATAGATAGATCTTGGTGACTCGTAGGAAAATTTTGAATTTCTGCTACGTTCTCCACAACAAGATATCTAAAAAGGTATTGGGTGGTACCGGTTTACGTTGAGATCCCAGCTGGCTTAAAGCATCTGCTGCCTCATTTTTGCGTCGGTCAATGTGCTTAACCTGATAACCGTTGAAGTGATCCGCCACAATATCCACCTCACGTCTGTAAGCCGCCATGAGTGGATCCTTAGAATCCCAAGTGCCAGAAACTTGTTGGGCCGCCAGATCAGAATCTCCAAAGCATCGTACTCGGCTTAAATTCATTTCCTTGGCTACACGGAGACCATGGAGTAACGCTTCATACTCAGCTGCATTGTTAGTACAAGGAAACATTAAGCGGAGAACATAACGAATTTTATCACCTCGAGGGGAAGTAAGGACAACTCCAGCCCCCGAGCCCTCTAGTTGCCTGGATCCATCAAAGTGAATAGTCTAGTATGTGTTATCCGGTTTGTCCTCTGGTGCCTATAACTCGGTCCAATCATTGATGAAGTCAACAAGCGCCTGAGATTTGATGGCCGTCCGAGGCATATACTTCAACCCATGTGGACCAAGCTCAATTGCCCACTTTGCAACCCGGCCAGTTGCCTCCCTGTTTTGAATTATATCTCCTAAAGGAGCAGAACTGACCACTGTGATGAGATGGCCTTGAAAGTATTGCTTGAGCTTCCGACTCGCCATAAAAACCCCATATACCAGCTTCTACCAATGCAGATTTCGTTGCTTTGACTCGATGAGTATCTCACTGATATAGTAAACTGGTCGTTGAACCGGATATTCCTTTCCAGCCTCCTTGCGCTCAACCACAATTGACACACTGACAGCACGGGCATTAGCAGCCACGTACAATAACAAGGGCTGCTTGTCAACTGGAGTAGGAAGGACCGGCGGTTCAGCCAATTGCCGCTTCAAGTCTTCAAACACCGCATCAGCCGCATTACTCCAGACAAAAGTGTCTGTTTTCTTCAACATCTGATATAGAGGGATCACCTTCTCTCCTAAGCGGCTGATAAACCGGCTTAGGGCTGCAATTCGACCTGCCAGACGCTGAACATCATTAATGCACGCCGGTTTAGCCAAAGATGTAATCGCTTTGATCTTCTTCGGATTAGCCTCAATGCCTCTGTTGGACACCAAAAACCGTAGAAGCTTGCCTGCCGGAACACCAAAAACACACTTGTTCGGATTAATCATCATCTTATAAACCCGAAGATTGTCAAAGGTTTCCTTGAGATCATCTATCAATGTCCCCTTCTTCCTGGATTTTACAACAATGTCATCCACATAGGCATGAACATTGCGCCCAATCTGAGTGTGAAGACAATTTTGCACACAGCGCTGGTAAGTTGCCTGGGCACTCTTGAGCCCAAAGGGCATAGAAACATAGCAGAAGGCTCCAAAAGGAGTGATGAAGGCTGTCTTCTCCTAGTCCTTAACTGCCATTTTGATCTGATGATAGCCTGAATAAGCATCCAGGAAACTCAAACGCTCACAACCCGCCGTCGCATCGATGATCTGATCAATACGCGGGAGAGCAAAAGGATCCGCCGGACAAGCTTTGTTCAGATCTGCGAAGGAACTGCTTGATCGGTTTAAACTTGGGATCAATATTGAGAGTGTGCTCAGCGAGTTCCCTCGGTACACCTGGCATGTCAGAAGGCTTCCATGCAAAAATGTCCCAGTTCTCACGGATGAACTCGATGAGCGCGCTTTCCTATTTTGGATCCAGATTGGTGCTGATGCTAAACTCTTTGGATGAATCACCAGGAACAAAGTCAACAAGTTTAGTCTCATCAGCCGGTTTGAACTTCAGAGTCAGGTCATGTTCAGTGGTGGGCTTCTTTAGAGGAGGCATGTCTGCTGGATCAACATTGTCCTTATAAAACTTCAACTCCTCTGTAGCACAAACCGACTCATCATAGGCCGCATCACCTTCCTTGCAATCCAAAGAGATCTTATGACTTCCGTGAACTGTGATGGTCCCCTTATGACCCGGCATCTTGAGCTGCAAATAAATATAACAGGGCCTTGCCATGAACTTTGCATAAGCTGGGCGTTCAAACAGTGCATGATACGGGCTCTGGATTTTCACCACTTCAAAGCTCAATGTTTCAGACTTGGAATCGTGCTCATCTCCAAACACAACCTCCGAAGCGATCTTGCCAACAGGATATGCCGATTTACCTGGTACTACACCATGAAAATCAGTGTTTGACGGTTTAAGACTCTTGTCTGTCAACCCCATGCGACGGAAGGTCTCATAATACAGGATGTTGATACTGCTCCCTCCATCCATCAGTACCTTGGTAATTTTATAACCTCCCACTTGAGGTGCCACCACCAAAGCCAAATGACCCAGATTTTCAACCCGGGGCAGATGATCCTCTCTGCTCCACATGATGGGTTGCTCAGACCACCGCAAGTAACGTGGCACCGCCGGTTCAACAGCATTAACTGCCCTCTTGTGAAGCTTCTGGTCGCGCTTGCACAAACTAGTAGTGAACACATGATACTACCCTCCATTCTACTGCTTTGGATGACTTTGAAAACCTGATTGCTGATGATTCCCCTGATTATTCTGTTGGTTATTACCACCTTGCTTGTTCTGGTTACCCTGATTATTCTGAAATCCAGAGTTTGAACCGCCGCCACCACCAAAGCCTGGACTTGAATCGCCCGACGGGCCCTGATCATACCGGAAGAGATCAGAGTTTTTGAACTCCTTCATGATGAAACTATCCTTCCAAAGATGTGTTGCTGGAACCTCCTTGGTCCCATGCTTTGGGCAGGGCTGGTTTAATAGTCGTTCCAGATTCATACCGCCACCGCGCTGGGGCGGTTTACCTTTACGACGCTGCACATTAGCATTAGCCACAAAATCTGAATTATCCGCTTTGCGCTTACCATTATTCCCATGGCCCCCTTGGTTGTGCTGCTATCCCTTTGCACCGTCGTTCTTCTTTCCCTTCTCCGGTTTCTCCTCATCAGAATCGGGCCTTGGTATTATCAGAATTGGCATACTTAACCAAGGCTGCCATAAGTGTTCCCATATCATTGCAGTGGCGCTTAAGCCGTCCCAACTTCATCTTCAGTGACTTAAACCGGCAATTACGCTCCAATGTTATGATTGCCTGACCAGCGTTAATCCGGTCCGACGAGTGCAAAACTTCTGAAACCCGTCACACCCAATGAGTTGTTGACTCATTCTCTCGTTGAACACAGGCATCCAGATCCACAATGGACATAGGCTGTTTGCATGTATCCTTGAAATTTGTTATAAACTGGGCCTTCAATTGGTCCCATGACTCGATGGAGTTAGCTGGCAGGTTCTTCAACCATGTACGGGTCGTCCCTTCCAACATCATTGTGAAGTATTTTGCACAAGCTTCTTCATCCACATCCAGCATCTCCATCGCCATCTCATAACTTTCAACCCACGCCTCAGGTGGCTGATTGGCGGTGTAATTAGGCACCTTACATGGACCCTTGAAATCCTTAGGCAGCCACACATTATGGAGAGCCGGAATGAGACACGGCACTCCCTAGGAACTGAAGGCAAGCCCAGTGCCTCGGTCTACTGACGCTGCTGGCTGAATCGGGGCGGGTTGATAACGACCCACATATTGTGCTGCTAAAGCGGCCTCCCTTCATGCTCTGCCATTATCCAGCACGTCCTGAGCGTTCACTTCACCATGCGCCGGATTGGGTCCTTGAGGGACAGTACGGCGCCGCGCACTGCTGGACACCTCCGGTTCATCTATATGCATGCTATAGCTTTTGCTCGGACGTGGGGTCGTGTGAATCCTGTCTCGGCTATATGAGTAAGTCTGCTGCTGCGCCATAGCATTTTGAAGAAGATACCTGGCCCGCCATGTCACAACCGCCGCTGGCGATTCACCCACCATCGGAATAGCTGCCAGCCGGGATGCTGCTGCTATCATATTATCCAAAGGGGTAGAGAAGTGACCCGGCGGGGGTGTGGTATACCGCGGAGGGTTGTCTGTTCGTCGAGGTGGACCCATCATCTGAGGTTGATCCGGCGCTCCGGTCCTTGGCACGACAGTCTGGTTTACTGTTGCTGGGTTGCTGGTTCCGGCCCCTAGCATACTGAAGAGGTTCATTGCATTATAATCCGCCGGCAGGCGAGACTGATGTCTCCTCCTTAACACTTTGTTCCAGGTGTTTTGATCCAGCAAAAGTTGATAATTATTGGCTTGAATCCTCTGCGTGTGGGCATCTAAAGCGGGTCGTTCCTCAGCCATCCTAGTCTCCTCAGTCGCCAAGTCCTCTTTGGCCTGAGTTATCTGATCCCGTAACTTAGCGACCTCTGCATTATGCCGATCTTGAGTCTCCGGGGTAACTGTTGTGGCCAATAACATCATCCAGGCGTCCAATAAACCGGACAGAACTTGAGCCGGCCGGTGCACGGGGCCTCCTGCCCCAGCTGCTGGTCTGGAGGCCGCCGCAGTAGAATTTTGCAAAGTTGGCTGTGTTCCGGCCATGAAGATTGCGACTCGGTTTGGCGGTTCAAGAAATTCCGGAATACTGGTGCCATCAGAATACCCTTCGAACAGACTGTCATGAACTTGGTACAGGGACTCGGTTTCACCGGTGGATGATTCACCGTCGAAATAATCGACCGTCTCACCTTCGGACACCGGTTCAGATAAGATCCCGTGGATACATCCTACGAATGCACGCTTCATGGCGGGCTGACTCCGAGCGGGGCTTGCATGCTGAGCCGTCTCGACGAGGTCGGTGCAGATGTCCAGTTCAGGGCCTGGTTCGCCGATCTTGCCGATGAAAACATGAATTCCGCCAAAGGGGACCCGGTACCCATACTCAATTGAGCCGGCCTCGGGGCCCCACCCTGCATCGTCGATGTAGAGCTTGCCGCGATGACTCTTGGTCATCCGGCCAACCGCATACCCTTTGAGTCCTTCAGAGTTGCCCTTCAAGAACTCAAAACCATCGTGCGATAGCCCCACGGTGGGCGCCAACTGTCGTGGAGATATCACGTTAGATGTCCTTGTGAAAGGACTTAGTCGTGGAGCCATCGCACCAGGTTAGCTTAAAGGGGTTAAACCGGACAAAGGACACGGGAGTTTTATACTAGTTCGGCCCCTTACAATGAAGGTAAAAGCCTACGTCTAGTTGTGATGGGATTATTGGGGTTTCGATTACCAGGGAGCAAACACGCTATGCCTGGCTTTCGAGTTGTTGTTTCTTGTCCTTGAACCGCCGCCAGGTTGTCCCTTTATATACATGGGTTGACGCCCGACCGGTTTACAAAGTTCCGAGGCCGGCTCATACAAGTGTCCGGCTCTGTCTCTACCTCCCTACCTTACAATACAAGTTATACAACTATCTCGGTTTACCATTATGGGCCCTAATCCACCTTAGGGCTTTGTGCCTCTAGCTTCATCAGTAAAGCGCCATCTTCCAGGTCTTCATGGGCTTCAGTGTAGTTGAGGGTGAACCGGCCCCTCCTGGGCGGTTTACACTCAGTAGTCATATCCCCAACAGCGCTCGAGCACGAAACCATGGGTTGTCGTTTAGATGACCATGATATCAGCGAGGGCCCAAGGTAAACACAGTAGCTGGAGCTGGAGCGAGGAGTATCCGGGTAGCCTGCCCAGTCGGTGTCGGAGTAGGCGACGAGTTCGGTGGCAGAGGAAGCCGTTAGGGTGAGACCCATAGCGAGGGTGCCACGTATATACCGCAAAATACATTTCACCAGAACCCAAAGAGTATCATGAGGGGAGTGCATATGAAGGCACACCTGCTGCACTGCATACTACAGATCCGGCCGTGTGAGCGTGAGGTACTAGAGAGCACTGATGATGGAGTGGTAGAAGGCAGCGTCACATGCCGGAGGTCCCTCGACGGAGGACATCTTTGCCTTCATGTCAATAGGTGTGGAAGTAGGTTTGCATTTAAGCATGCTTGCTAGCTCTAGAAGCTCGTGGGCATACTTCTACTGATACAGAAAGAAGCATGTGGCGTGGCGGACAACCTCGATGCTGAGGAAGTAATGCAGGGCCCCCAAATCCTTAAGGGCAACTCCATGCTGAGACGAGTGATACGTCTCCGTTGTATCTATATTTTTTTATTATTCCATGCCAATATTCTACAACCTTTACATACTTTTGGCAACTTTTTATACTATTTTCGGGACTAACATATTGATCCAGTGCCCAGTGCCAGTTCTTGTTTGTTGCATGTTTTTTGTATCGAAGAAAATCCATATCAAACGGAGTCCAAACGGGATAAAAACTTGCGGAGATTTTTGTTGGAATATATGTGAAATTTGGGAAGCGGAATCAACGCGAGACGATGCCCGAGGGGCCCACGAGGGTGAGGGGCGCGACTTGGGCCCTCGTGGACACTCCGTAACGCGGTTGGTGCCCTTTATTTGCCGCAAGAAAGCTAATATCTGGATAGAAATCATGTTAACATTCAGCCCAATCGGGGTTACAGATCTTTGGGAAAATTTAAGAAACGGTGAAAGGCCAGAATCAGGGTGCGCAGAAACAGAAGGAAACAGAGAGAGAGAGAGAGAGAGAGAGAGAGAGAGAGAGAGAGAGAGAGAGAGAGAGAGAGAGAGAGAGAGAGAGAGAGAGAGAGAGAGAGAGAGAGATCCAATCTCGGAGGGGCTCCCGCCCCTCCACCGCCATGCAGGCCATGGACTAGAGGGGAAACCCTTCTACAATCTAGGGGGAAGGTCAAGGAAGAAGAAGAAGGAGGGGGGCTCTCTCCCCCTCTCTCTCGGTGGCACCGAAACGCCGTCGGGGCCATCATCGTGATGGCGATCTACACCAACAACTTCGCCGACGTCATCACCAACTCTCTCCCCTTCTATGCAATGGTGTAACACCTCTTTTCCCCGCTATAATCTCTACTTGAACTTGGTGCTCAATGTTATATATTATTTCCCAATGATGTATGGCTATCCTATGATGTTTGATTAGATCCTTTTGTCCTATGGGTTGATTGATGATCACGCTTGGTTTGAGTTGCATGTTTTATTATTGGTACTGTCCTATGGTGCTCTCCGTGTCGCGCAAGCGTGAGGGATCCCCGCTGTAGGGTTTGCAATATGTTCATGATTTGCTTATGGTGGGTGGCGTGAGTGATAGAAGCACAAAACCGAGTAAGTAGGTTGTTTGCGTATAGGAATAAAGAGGACTTGATACTTTAATGATATGGTTGGGTTTTACCTTAATAATCTTTAGTAGTTGCAGATGCTTGATAGAGTTCCGATCATAAGTGCATATGATGCAAGAAGAGAATGTATGTTAGCTTATGCCTCTCCCTCATATAAAATTGCAATAATGATTACCGGACTACTTATTGATTGCTTAGGGACAAATAACTTTCTCGTGACAAAAAGCTTTCTACTAAAACTAATTTAGTTTCTTCTTTATCTAAACAGCTCCTACTTTTTATTTACGTGCTCTTTATTATCTTGCAAACCTATCCAACAACACCTACAAAGTACTTCTAGTTTCATACTTGTTTTAGGTAAAGCGAACGTTAAGCGTGCAAAGAGTTGTATCGGTGGTCGATAGAACTTGAGGGAATATTTGTTCTACCTTTAGCTCCTCATTGGGTTCGACACACTTACTTATCGAAAGAGTCTACAACTTATCCCCTATACTTGTGGGTTATCAAGACCTTTTTCTGGTGCCGTTGCCGGGGAGCAATAGCGTGGGGTGAATATTCTCGTGTGTGCTTGTTTGCTTTATCACTAAGTAGTTTTTATTTTCTGTTCTATTTTGTTTTCTATCTTTAGTTATGGGTAGGAAACACAAAATACTTTAAATAGTTGTACCTACTAAAACAATGGTTGAAGAACCACCCAAAATCTATCATACTCTTGAAGCTTTTTACTTGGATCATCTTTGATCCCTATGTGCTCGTGCTGAAACCCCAACTAGCTTAGTTGAGGGCAAATCTTTAGATGAGCATGTTTGTTATGTGCGACACCGCTTATCTCAAAAAGGGAAACTTTTACTGGATCAAATTCATCATTTGCAATGCTATGCTTGGAATATATGTGAAGTATATGATTTTACTTGTTGTTCTGAAGACCCTAAGAAACACCTTCCCTACCAATGTGAGTTTAGTGATAATGGAATCGTATCTTTGTATGCAAAGGGTGTTTATAATTACTATGATGTTCATCAAATTGAAGAATTTTTTGCTTTTAAGGGTACCTATGAAATTGCTTCTTTGATTGAAAAGTATGATGCTACTCTTTACAAATCTAAATTTTTTGCCATACTTAAATATTGTTATGATAATTATGCTTCTAATGCCTATGTTAAACCATATATTGAGGACTCCTCCACTGTCTAGGAAGAGATTAACATTTTTCAGGAGTCTATGGAAGAAGAAATTGATGAACTGTGAGCTCATTGGATGAAAGAGATGATGAGGAGAGTGAAGAACAAAAGGAGGAAGAGCGAGTTAGCTACTCGTGCCCACCTTCTAATTATAGTAACCCTCCAACTCATACATTGTTTAATGTCTCTTTCTTACTGAAGGATGAATGCTATGATAATTGCTATAATCTCGTTGATTCATTTGAAATATCCCTTTTTGATGAATTTGATAATTGCTATGCCTGTGGCCAAGATGCCAAAATGAATTATGCTTATGGAGATGAACTTGATATAGTTCCTTATGTTAAGAATGAAATTGTTTCTATTGCACCCACACATGATAGTCCTATTATCTTATTGAATTCTCAAACTACACTATATCAGAGAAGTTTGTTCTTATTAAGGATTATATTGATGGGTTGCCTTTTAATGTTGCACATGATAATTTTGGTGAATTTAATATGCATGTTCTTGCTGCTCCTACTTGTAATTATTATGAGAGAGGAACTATATCTCCGCCTCTCTATGTTTCCAATACGATAAAATTGCAATAAACTGTTTATACTGTGCATTAGCCTTTACTTTGTGTGCATGA
The DNA here is from genome assembly GCF_018294505.1 of Triticum aestivum. Taxonomy (NCBI): domain Eukaryota; kingdom Viridiplantae; phylum Streptophyta; class Magnoliopsida; order Poales; family Poaceae; genus Triticum; species Triticum aestivum. Next base: position 206,662,818 of record NC_057810.1, on the reverse strand, counting down.
ATTGTTCTTTTATGACACGCCGATGCATAAGAAGAGAGTTAGACTTCGTCATGACATGATATATGTTACTTTGTGCTCACTACTAAATTACAAATCATTTTTAATTAAAATTGGCTTTGATATACCTTGGGATCCGGGTGGATCCATTACTTGAACACTATATGCCTAGTTTAATGGCTTTAAAGAAAGCGCTGCCAGGGAGACAACCCGGAAGTTTCAGAGAGTCATTTATTTATGTTGAGTGCTTTTATAAAGTTTAAAAACAAAAAAATAAAGTGGGGAACCTAAAACTTTTCAAAAAGAAAGTGAAAGTGAGAGAGACGAGCATTGTTGAAGTGGGGGAGCTCCTTAAACATGTTCAAGCTCATGGAAACTTTGCAAATCTTGAATTACAGAAACTTTTCAACAAAAATAATTATCCCCTTGTATAAATTCCTTGTATTATAAATGTAATGTTCCAAGATTTGCCTTTAGGATGATTAGATTGCTTGTTTGGCAGGTGCAGTGGAAAAATAGAAACTTTGGTTGTAGCGCGTGAATTTACATTTTTTATGGGAAAATCAAAATGTTCTGAAATTTTTTGCACAGTACTTATATATAAATTGTTTATTTTTTCCTAATTTTTTAGAATTTTTGGAGTTATATAAGTATGGTAGATGTTCAGATTGCTATAGATTGTCCTGTTTAAGATAGATTATGTTTTTGATGCATTATTTTGCTCGTTTTGATGAACTATCGATTTTATCGGTGATATAAGCCATGGAGAAGTTATATACAGTAGCTATAATGCAAAAATAAAATATGAATGAGTTTGCAACAGTACTTAAAGTGGTGATTTGTTTTATTATACTAACGGATCTCACGAGGGTTTTGTTAAGTTTTGTGTGATTGAAGTTTTCATGTTTTGGGTGAGATCATGATGGATGAAGGAATAAGGAGTGGCAAGAGCCTAAGCTTGGGGATGCCCGAGGCACCCCAAGGTAATATTCAACGACTCCCACGCAACTAAGCTTGGGGATGCCTCGGAAGGCATCCCCTTGTTCTTCTAACGATCATCGGTAATTTTACTTGGAGCTATATTTTTATTCGTCAGATGATATGCGTAAATCTTGGAACGTCATGTGCCTTTTATTTTTCTTTTAGTAATGCACCCTGCTGGTATTAGATAGTCCTTGGTTGATTTATAGAATGCTCTTTGCACTTCACTTATATCTTTTGAGTATGGCTTTATAGAATGCTTCATGTGCTTCACTTATATCATTTGAAGTTTGGATTGCCTGTTTCCCTGCACATAAAAAACCGCCATTTGTAGAATGCTCTTTTGCTTCACTTATATTTGTTAGAGCATGGGCATATCTTTTGTAGAAAGAATTAAACTCTCAAGCTTCACTTATATCTATTTAGAGAGTTGGTAGGAATTGGTCATTCACATGGTTAGTCATAAAATCCTACATAAAACTTGTGGATCGCTGAATATGATATGTTTGATTCCTTGAAATAGTTTTGCAATATAAAGATGGTGATATGAGAGTCATGCTAGTGAGTAATTGTGGATTTTTAGAAATACTTGTGTTGAGGTTTGTGATTCCTGAAGCATGCACGTATGGTGAACCGTTATGTGATGAAGTCAGAGCATGATTTATTTTTTGATTGTCTTCCTTATGAGTGGCGGTCGGGGATGTGCGGTGGATTTTTCCTACCAATCTATCCCCCTAGGAGCATGCGCGTAGTACTTCGTTTCAATGACTAACAGATTTTTCCAATAAGTATGTGAGTTCTTTTATGACTAATGTTGAGTCCATGGAGTATACACACTCTCTCCCTTCCACCATTGCTAGCCCCTCTTGTGTCACGCAACTTTCGCCGGTACCATATACCTTCCTCGAAACAGCCACCATACCTACCTATTATGTCATTTCCATAGCCATTCCGAGTTATATTGCCATGCAACTTTCCACCTTCCATTATTATGACACGCTTCATCATTGTCATATTGCTTTGCATGATCTTGTAGTTGACATCGTATTTGTGGCAAAGCCACCTTTCACAATTCTTTCATACATGTCACTCTTGATTCATTGCACATCCCGGTACACCGTCGGAGGCATTCACATAGAGTCATATTTTGTTCTAGTATCGAGTTGTAATATTGAGTTGTAAGTAAATAAAAGTGTGATGATCATCATTATTAGAGCATTGCCCCAGTGAGGAAAGGATGATGGAGACTATGATTCCCCCACAAGTCAGGATGAGACTCTAGACGAAAAATAAAAAAAGCCAAAAAAGGAGAGGGCAAAAAAAACAAAAAAACAAAAAAAATGAGAGAAAAAGAGAGAAGGGGCAATGTTACTATCCTTTTCCACACTTGTGCTTCAAAGTAGCACCATGATCTTTATGATAGAGAATCTCTTATTTTGTTACTTGCATATACTAGTGGGATTTTTTCATTACATAACTTGGCTTGTATATTCCAATGACGGGCTTCCTCAAATGCTCTAGGTCTTCATGAGCAAGCAAGTTGGATGCACACCCACTTAGTTTCTTTTTGAGCTTTCATAAACTTATAGCTCTAGTGCATCCGTTGCATGGCAATCCCTACTCAATCACATTGATATCTATTGATGGGCATCTCCATAGCCCGTTGATATGCCTAGTTGATGTGAGACTTATCTCCCTCTTTTTTGTCTCCTCCACAACCACCATATTCTCTTCCACCATAGTGCTATGTCCATGGCTCACGATCATGTATTGCGTGAAAGTTCAAAAGGTTTGAGAACATCAAAAGTATGAAACAATTACTAGGCTTGTCTTCAGGGTTGTGCATGATTTGAGTATTTTGTGTGATGAAGATAGAGGATAGCCAGACTATATGATTTTTGTAGGGATAAGCTTTCTTTGGCCATGTTATTTTGGAAAGACATGATTGCTTTATTAGTATGCTTGAAGTATTATTGTCTTAATGTCAAATGATAGACTATTGCTTTGAATCACTCGTGCCTTAATATTCATGCCATGATTAGATTACATGATCAAGATTATGATAGGTAGCATCCCACAACAAAACTTATCTTTTTTATCATTTACCTACTCGAGGATGAGCAGGAATTAAGCTTGGGGATGCTGATACGTCGCCACCGTATCTATAATTTTTGATTGTTCCATGCCAATGTTCTACAACTTTTACATACTTTTGGTAACTTTTCATACTATTTTTGGGACTAACATATTGATCCAGTGCCTAGTGCCAGTTCCTGTTTGTTGCATGTTTTTTGTTTCGCAGAAAATCCATATCAAACGAAGTCCAAACGAGATAAAAACTTACGGAGATTTTTTCTGGAATATATGTGAATTTTGTGAAGTGGAATCAATGTGAGATGATTCCCGAGGGGCCCACAAGGGTGAGGGGTGTGCCCTAGGGGGTAGGGCGCACCTTGGTCCCTCGTGGCCACTCCGTAAGGCGGTTGGTGCCCTTCTTTTGCTGCAAGAAATCTAATATTCAGATAGAAATCGTGTTAAAATTTCAGCCCAATCGGAGTTACGGATCTTTGGGAATTTAAGAAATGGTGAAAAGGACAGAATCAGGGAGCGCAGAAACAGAAGGAAACACACACCCACGCGCGCGCACACACACACACACGCACACACACACACACACAGAGAGAGAGAGAGAGAGAGATCCAATCTCGGAGGAGCTCCCGCCCCTCCACCGCCATGGAGGCATGGATGAGAGGGGAAACCCTTCTCCCATCTAGGGGGAAGGTTAAGGAAGAAGAAGAAGGAGGGGGCTCTCTCTCCCCCTCTCCCCTGGTGGCACCGGAACGCCGCCGTGGCCATCATCATGACGACGATCTACACCAACAACTTCACTGTCGTCATCACCAACTCTCTCCCACTCTATGCAGCGATGTAACACCTCTTGTGCCCACTGTAATCGCTACTTGAACATGGTTCTCAATGCTATATATTATTTCCCAATGATGTATGGCTATCCTATGATGTTTGAGTAGATCCATTTTGTCCTTTGGGTTGATTGATGATCGTGATTGGTTTGAGTTGCATGTTTTATTATTGGTGTTGTCCTATGGTGCTCTCAGTGTCATGCAAGCGTCAGGGATCCCCGCTGTATGATTTGCAATATGTTCATGATTTTCTTATGGTGGGTGGCGTGAGTGACAGAAGCACAAACCCGAGTAAGTAGGTTGTTTGCGTATGGAAATAAAGAGGACTTGATACTTTTAATGCTATGGTTGGGTTTTACCTTAATGATCTTTAGTAGTTGCGGATGCTTGCTAGAGTTCCAATCATAAGTGCATATGATCCAAGAAGAGAAATTATGTTAGCTTATGCCTCTCCCTCATATAAAATTGCAATAATGATTACCGGTCTAATTATCAATTGCCTAGGGACAAATAACTTTCTCGTGACAAAAAGCTTTCTACTAAAACTAATTTAGTTTCTTGTTTATCTAAACAGCCCCTACTTTTTATTTACGTGCTATTTATTATCTTGCAAACCTATCCAACAACACCTACTAAGTACTTCTAGTTTCATACTTGTTTTAGTAAAGAGAACGTTAAGTGTGCGAAGAGTTGTATCGGTGGTCGATAGAACTTGAGGGAATATTTGTTCTACCTTTAGCTCCTCGTTGGGTTCGACACTCTTACTTATCGAAAGAGGCTACAACTGATCCCCTATACTTGTGGGTTATCAACGAGCGCTGGTCTATTGGAGCAACGCTGAAGACAAAGCTGTCAGGATGATGTCGTCGACATAAAGAGGAGGTACGCGGTGGTGGCACCCTAATGATAAACAAACAGGGAGGCATAGGATCGGGTGGACCGAATCCCTAGCTGCTGAAGGAAGGCCGCAATACGCTGGTACCAAGCCCGGGGTGCCTGCTTCAACCCATAGAGTTAACGGGAGAGCAAGTACACATGGTCGGAATGCGCGTCGTCGATGAAACCAGTGGCCTGCTGACAGAACACCTACTCATCAAGGTGACCATGCAGGAAGGCAGTGGATACGTCTAGCTGGTGAATGGGCAAGAACATGAGACGACCAAAGAGATCACGACACAAATCATGCCCGGTTTGACAACCGGGGCGAAGGTGTCGGTGAAGTGTACGCTAGCGCACTTTCGAAATCCATGCACCACCTAGCATGCCTTATAGCGCTCCAGAGAACCGTCGTGGCGTGTCTTCTGGTGGAACACCGACTTGCCAGTGATGACATTGGCATGAGGGGGCCGCGGAACAAGCTGCCATGTGCGGTTGCACTATAGGGCGTCAAACTCCTCACACATTGCGGCAAGCTAGTTCGGATCCCATATGGCTGCACGAGCGGAGGAAGGAATAGGATACCGTGTCGAGGTCGATGCAGCACACACATACTCGTCGGAGGTGTAGCACATACTCGGCCCAAAAGACCCAGTGCGAGCCCGGATCACCACCCCGGAGAGGGGCGGAGCGACTGCCGGAGGAGCTGTGGTGGAAACGGGCGACGAAGAGCCCGTCGCGGGGGTCCCGATGTCGAGGCGTCTAAGCTGGAGAGTGTCGCATCTGAGGCGGCGGATGGGACCGTCGTGGCGGGCAAGGATCCAACCACGCCCGAGGCGACCGAGCTAGATGGGGTTGCACCCGAGGCAGCCGAGTCGGGGGCGGCGTCCGAGCTGGACGGGGCCACGCCCGAGGGACCGACCGTGCTAGAGGCGTCTGACAGGACCGCCGAGGCAGAGAAGGCTGGGCTCGGCGGCGATGATGGGGCAGGACTCGGCGCGCATGACGGCTAGCAAGAGGTGATAGCAGGGGCGGGCAGGGGTACGACGCGAGGGTCCGCCGAAGGGCGGCGGAGGGTGGTACCTACTGAAAAGGGAAACTCATCAAAGTGCATGTGCCGATGTGTACACATGATGGGACACTGGATCATAGCACTGGTAGCCTTCGGTGTTGGGATGGTAGCCGAGGAAGATGGAAGGAACAGACCCGTAGGGCGAGTTTTTGAGGAGTGGTAGATGTGATACTAGGATAACAGAGACATCTGAAGATGCAAAGACCATCATAAGATGGAGGTGCACCGAAGAGAAGATGATGAGGGCATACACAGGCGACATGGGCGGATGTTGATGAGGAGGGTGGCGGTGGCGACAGCGTCCGGCCAAAACCGGGGAGGCAAATTGGAGTGAAAGAACAACGTGCGGACGCAGTCATTAAGAGTGCGTAGGATGCGCTCTGCGCGGCCATTTTGTTGGGACGTGTAAAGGCAGGTGAGGCGAAAGATAGTGTCGTGATTTTTTATTGTTCCATGCTATTATATTATCTATTTGGATGTTTTATATGCATTAATATGCTATTTTATATTATTTTTGGGACTAACCTGTTAGCCTAGAGCCCAGTGCCAGTTCCTATTTTTTCCCTGTTTTTGAGTTTCATAGAAAAGGAATACCAAACGGAGTCCAAACGGAATGAACCTTCGCGGTGATTTTTCTTAGACCAGAAGACAACCAGGAGACTTGGAGATGAAGTCGGAGGAGCCGCGAGGCGGCCACAAGGACGAAGGGCGCGCCCCACCCTTGTGGGCCCCTCGTGCACTTCCTGACCTAATTGTTTCACCTATATATTCCCATATATCCCTAAACCAACAGAGGCATCCACGGAAACACTTTTCGGCCGCCGCAACCTTCTGTACCTGTGAGATCCCACCTAGGGGCATTTTCTGGTGTCCTGCCGAAGGGGGATTCGATCATGGAGGGCTTCTACATCAACACCATTGCCCTTCCGATGAAGCGTGAGTAGTTTACCACAGACCTGCAGGTCCATAGCTAGTAGCTAGATGGCTTCTTCTCTCTCTTTGATTCTCAATACCATGTTATCCTCGATGTTCTTGGAGATCTATTCGATGTAATAATTTTTTGCGGTGTGTTTGCTGAAATTCGATGAATTGTGGATTTATGATCAGCTTATCTATGAATATTATTTGAATCTTCTTTGAATCCTTATATGCATGATTTGATATCTTTGTAATTCTCTTCGAACTATCGGTTTGGTTTGGCGAACTAGATTGGTTTTTCTTGCAATGGGAGAAGTGGTTAGCCTTCGGTTCAATCTTGTGGTGTCCTTTCCTAGTGACAGTAGGGGTAGCAAGGCACATATTGTATTGTTGCCATTGAGGATAAAAAGATGGGTTTTCATCATATTGCTTGAGTTAATCCTCTACATCATGTCATGTTACTTAATGCGTTACTCCATTGTTTATGAACTTAATACTCTAGATGCATGCTGGATAGCGGTCGATGTGTGGAGTAATAGTAGTAGATGCAAAATTGTTTCGGTCTACTTGACATGGACGTGATGCCTATATTCATGATCATTGCCTTAGATATCATCATAACTTTGTGCTTTTCTATGAATTGCTTGGTAGTAATTTGTTCACCCACCGTATTATTTTATATCTTGAGAGAAGCCTCTAGTGGAACCTATGGCCCCGGGGTCTATTTTCCATCATATAAGTTTCCAATCTACAATATTAGCTTCCGATCTAGTATTCTTGCAATTTTTACTTTTCGATCTATAAACCAAAAATACCAAAAATATTTACTTTATCGTTTATCTATCAGATCTCACTTTTGCAAGTAATCGTGAAGGGATTGACTACCCCTTTATCGCGTTGGGTGCAAGTTTTTTGATTGTTTGTGCAGGTATTCGGTGATTTGTGCATTATCTCCTACTGGATTGATACCTTGGTTCTCAAACTAAGGGAAATACTTATCACTAGTTTGCTGCATCACCCTTTCCTCTTTAAGGGAAAAACCAACACAAGCTCAAGAAGTAGCAGGAAGAATTTCTGGCGCCGTTGTCGGGGAGATCTACGCCAAGTCAAGACATACCAACTATCCATCATAAACTCTCATCTCTTGCATTACACTATTCGCCGTTCGCCTCTTATTTTCCTCTCCCCCACTTCTAAAATGATTTTCTAAAAGATTTGCCTTTTCTTCGCCCCTCTTCCGTTCGTCTTCCTCGCTTGCTTTTTGTGTGCTCGTGTGTTGGATTGCTTGCGTTGTCACGATGGCTAAAGAGAATACTGACTTTTTCAACACCAACAACAATGATTTTATTAGTACTCCGACTGCTCCCGCCACTAGTGCGGAATCTTGCGAAATTAATGTCACTTTGCTGAATCTTGTTACGAAAGATCAATTTTCCGGCCTTCCTAGTGAAGATGCCGCATCCCATCTAAATTTTTTTGTTGATTTGTGTGATATGAAAAGAAATAAAGATGTGGATAATGATATTATTAAATTGAAGATATTTCCGCTTTCACTTAGATATCGTGCTAAAACTTGGTTATCGTCTTTGCCTAAAAATAGTATTGATTCTTGGAATAAGTGTAAAGATGCTTTCATCTCTAAGTGTTTTCCTCCCGCTAAGATCATCTTCCTTAGGAACAATATTATTAATTTTAAGAAACTTTATCATGAACATGTTGCACAATCTTGGGAGAGGATGAAATTAATGATACGAAATTGCCCTACTCATGGTTTGAATTTGTGGATGATTATACAAAAAAAATTATGCTGGATTGATTTTTGCTTCTACAAATCTTTTAGATTCGGCCGTGGGAGGCAGTTTCATGGAAATTACTTTAGGAAAGGCTACTAAACTCCTAGATAATATTATGTTTAATTATGACACACCGAAAGATCTTCCACTAGTAAAAAAGTGCATACAATTGAAGAAATTAATGTTTTGAGTGGAAAGATGGATGAACTCATGAAATTATTTGCTAGCAATAGTGCTTCTATTGATCCTAATGATATGCCTTTGTCCACTTTGATTGAGAATAATAATGAATCTACGGGTGTGAATTTTGTTGGTAGGAACAATTTTGGTAATAACACGTATAGAGGTAACTTTAATCCTAGGTCGTTTCCTAGTAATCCCTCTAATAATTACAACAATTCCTACAACAATTCTTATGGAAATTTAATAAGATGCCATCTGATTTTGAGATGAGTTTTAAAGAAGTTATGAGTTTGCAAAGGAATTTCAATGGTTTGATTGAAGAAAAATTTCTCAAGATTGATGATTTGGCTAGGAACATGGATAGAATTTCTCTTGATGTTGATTCTTTAAAACTTAGATCTATTCCACCCAAACATGATATTAATGAGTCTCTAAAAGCCATGAGAATTTCCATTGATGAGTGTAAAGAAAGAACCTCTAAGATGCGTGCTAAACGAGATTCCTTTGAAAAAGCGTGTTCTTCAAGTTTTCATGAAAATAATGACGAAGATCTTAAAGTGATTGATGTGACTCCTATTGAATCTTGGTTTTCTAATATAAATCTTGATAAAGATGGGACTAGAGATAAGTCAACTTTAGTTAAAAGGCGTAGCAATGATTCGGAGTTTGTAGATCTTGATGCAAAAATTAATAAAAGTGGGATTGGAGAGGTCAAGACTTTAAGTATCAATGAAACCACTCTTTTGGATCTCAAGGAATTTAATTTTGATAATTGTTCTTTAATAGATTGTATTTCCTTATTACAATCCATGTTGAATTCTCCTCACGCTTATAATCAAAACAAAGCTTTTACTAAACATATCGTTGATGCTATGATGCAATCTTTTGAAGAAAAGCTTGAATTGGAAGTTTCTATCCCAAGAAAACTTTACGATGAGTGGGAACCTACTATTAAGATTAAGATTAAATATTATGAGTGCCATGCTTTGTGTGATTTGGGTGCTAGCGATTCCACAATTCCAAAAACTTTATGCGATGTGTTAGGTTTCCGTGAATTTGATGATTGTTCTTTAAATTTGCATCTTTCGGATTCCGCTATTAAGAAACCTATGGGAAGGATTAATGATGTTCTTATTGTTGCAAATAGGAATTATGTGCCCGTAGATTTCATTGTTCTTGATATAGATTGCAATCCTACATGTCCTATTATTCTTGGTAGACCTTTCCTTAGTACAATTGGTGCAGTTATTGATATGAAAGAAGGAAACATTAGATTTCAATTTCCATTAAGGAAGGGCATGGAACACTTTCCTAGAAAGAAAATTAAATTGACATATGAATCTATTATGAGAGCTACTTATAGATTGCATACCAAAGATGACAATACCTAGATCTATTTGTGTTTTATGCCTAGCTAAGGGCGTTAAAAAATAGCGCTTGTAGGGAGGCAACCCAATTTTATTATTGTTCTTTGCTTATTGTTCTTGTTTTTCTTTGAATAATTCATATAGACTCTGGTTAGATGTTGCTTTGTGTTTTAATTAGTGTTTGTGCCAAGTAAGACCTTTGGGATAGCTTACGGTGATAGTTATTTTGATCTTGCTGAGAAACAAAAACTTTTGCGCCTAGGAAAATAATTTTCATAATACACATAAGCGTGATTTTGATATGATTTTTTTGCACTGGATTGGTACACAAATTGCCCAAGTTTTCCTAATTTGTTAGAATTTTTGGAATTACATAAGTATACGAGAGTTACAGATTGCTACATTCTGTTCTGGTTTTGACAGATTCTGTTTTCTATGTGTTGTTTGCTTATTTTGATGAATCTATTGGTAGTATCGGGGGGTATGAACCATGGAAAAGTTGGAATATAGTAGATATTACACCAATAAAGAATGAGTTTACAATAATACCATAAAGTGGTGATTTATTTTCTAATACTAACGGAGCTTACGAGATTTTTTGTTGAGTTTTGTGTTGTGAAGTTTCCAAGTTTTGGGTAAGGATTTGATGGACTATGGAATAAGGAGTGGCAAGAGCCTTAGCTTGTGGATGACCAAGGAACCCCAAGGTAATATTCAAGGACAACCCAGATCCTAAGCTTGGGGATGCCCCGGAAGGCATCCCCTCTTTCATCTTCGTCTATCGGTAACTTTACTTGAGGCTATATTTTTATTCACCACATGATATGTGTTTTTCTTGGAGCGTCTTGTATGATTTGATCCTTTTCTTTTTAGTTTTCCACAATCATCCTTGTTGTACACCTTTTGAGAGGGACACGCATGAATCATGATTTATTAGAATACTCTATGTGCTTCACTTATAACTGTTGAGCTAGGAAAATTTTCTCTAGTGCTTCATTATATCTTTTTAGAGCACGGCGGTGATTTATTTTATAGAAATTCTTGAACTCTCATGCTTCACTTATATTATTTCAAGATTATCTAAACAACATGGTAATTTGCTTTGGTTATAAATTTAGACCTAATGTGATAGGCATCCAAGAGGGATATAATAAAAACTTTCATATAAAGTGCATTGAATACTATGAGAAGTTTGATTCCTTATGATTGTTTTGAGATATGAAGATGATGATATTAGAGTCATGCTAGTGGAGTAATTGTGAATTTAAGAAATACTTGTGTTGAGGTTTGTGATTCCCGTAGCATGCACGTATGGTGAACCGTTATGTAATGAAGTTGGACCATGAGGTGTTTTTTGATTGTCATCCTTTGTGTGGAGGTCGGGATCGCACAATGGTTAACTCCTACCAACCCTTCCCCTAGGAGCATGTGCATAGTGCTTGGTTTCGATGACTAATGGATTTTTTAATAAGTATGTGAGTTCTTTATTACTAATATTGAGTCTATGATTATACGCACTCTCACCCTTCCACCCTTGCTAGCCTCTCTTGTGCCGCATAACTTTCCCCGGTACCATACACCCACCATATACCTTCCTCAAAACAGCCACCATACCTACCTATTATGGCATTTCCATAGCCATTCTGAGATATATTTCCATGCAACTTTCCACCATTCTGTTTATTATGACATGCTTCGTGATTGTCATATTTCTTTGCATGATCATGTAGTTCACATCGTATTTTTGGCAAAGCCACCTTTCATAATTCTTTCATACATGTCACTCTTGATTCATTGCACAACCCGGTACACCATCGGAGGCATTCACATAAAGTCATATTTTTGTTCTAAGTATCGCGTTGTAATTCTTGAGTTGTAAGTAAATAGAAGTGTGATGATCATCATTATTAGAGCATTGTCCCGTGTGAGGAAATAAAAAAAGGAAGGCCAAAGAAGGCAAAGAAAAAAAAGATGCCAAAGAAGCCATAGAAAAAAGGAAAAAAAGGAAAAAAAGAAAAAAAGACAGAAAAGAGAGAAGGGGCAATGTTACTATCCTTTTTCCACACTTGTGCTTCAAAGTAGCACCATGATCTTCATGATAGAGAGTCTCCTATTTTGTCACATTCATATACTAGTGAAATTTTTCATTATAGAACTTGGCTTGTATATTTCAACTTTGGGCTTCCTCAAATCGCCCTAGGTCTTCATGAGCAAGCAAGTTGGATGCACACCCACTTAGTTTTTCTTTTTGAGCTTTTATAAACTTATAACTCTAGTGCATCCATTGCATGGAAATCCCTACTCACTCACATTGATATGTATTGATGGGCATCTCCATAGCCTGTTGATATGCCTAGTTGATGTGAAAGTATCTCCCTCTTTTTGTCTTCTCCGCAACCACCATATTCTATTCCACCTATAGTGCTATGTCCATGGCTCACACTCATGTATTGCGTGAACGTTGAAAAAGTTTGAGAATACTAAAGTATGAAACAATTGCTTGGTTGAAATCGGGGTTGTGCATGATTTGAATATTTTGTGTGATGAAGATGGAGCATAGCCAGACTATATGATTTCGTAGGGATAAGCTTTCTTTGGACATGTTATTTTGAGAAGGCATAATTGCCTTGTTAGTCTGCTTGAAGTATTATTATTTTGATGTCAATAGTAAACTTTTGTTTTGAATCTTATGGATCCAAACATTCATGCCACAATAAAGGAAATTACATGGATAAATATGTTAGGTAGCATTCCACATAAAAAATTCTGTTTTAATCATCACTACTGGAATAAGGATATTTGCTGTTGTCACAACTCTAGTCAGTATATGCATTAGAGTGTATGCATCATGTCTACTTTACTCAGAAAGTTGAAATGGGGATGTCAGAAACCCTCAACACCCCCCCCCCCCTAATCCAACTAGGGTTTACTAAAATATTTTTCAATGAACCTGAAATGCCCTTCTAAAATGTTCATCATTTTTGCCTTGGTCTAGAACCTCTAACAAAAATGGTGCACACTTTTCTAGGACATCATAAGGTCACTGGATTAAATCATATGTTATTTGCATTTGGACATTTAAATGCTATAAAATATTTTAAATGTCCAAATAATTATAAACTAAAATTTTTATTGTTGGAAATATTCCAAACAGTGGGTGATACGTCTCCAACGTATCTATAATTTTTTATTGTTCCATGCTATTATATTACCCGTTTTGGATGTTTATGGGCTTTACTATACGCTTTTATATCATTTTTGGGACTAACCTACTAACCGGAGGCCCAGCCCAAATTGCTGTTTTTTTTCCTATTTTTAGTATTTTGAGGAAAAGGAATATCAAACGGAGTCCAAACGGAATGAAACCTTCGGGAGCGATCTTTTTGGAACAAACGCAATCCAGGAGACTTTGAGTGGACGTCAAGAAGCAGCCAAGGCGGCCACGAGGGTGGAGGGTGCGCCCTAGGGGGGTGGGCATGCCCCCTTGCCTCGTGCGCCATCGTGGCTCCCCTGACCGACCTCCTTCACCTATATATATCTACGTACCCCGAAAACATCCAGGAGCACCATGAAACACTATTTCCACCGCCGCAACCTTCTGTACCCATGAGATCCCATCTTGGAGCCTTTTCTGGCGCTCCTACAGAGGGGGAATCGATCACGGAGGGCTTCTCCATCAACACCATAGCCTCTCCGATGAGTTGTGAGTAGTTTACCAAGACCTTCGGGTCCATAGTTATTAGCTAGATGGCTTCTTCTCTCTCTTTGAATCTCAATACAATGTTCTCCTCGATCTTCTTTGAGATCTATTCGATGTAACTCTTTTTGCGGTGTGTTTGTTGAGATCCGATGAATTGTGGTTTTATGATCAAGTTTATCTATGAGAAATATTTTAATCTCTTCTGAATTCTTTTATGTATGATTGGTTATCTTTGCAAGTCTCTTCGAATTATCAGTTTGGTTTAGCCTACTAGATTGATCTTTCTTGCAATGGGAGAAGTGCTTAGCTTTGGGTTCAATCTTGCGGTGTCCTTTCCCAGTGACAGCAGGGGTAGCAAGGCACATATTGTATTGTTGCCATCGAGGATAAAAAGATCGGGTTTATATCATATTTCTTGAGTTTATTCCTCTACATCATGTCATCTTGCTTAATGTGTTACTCTGTTCTTATGAACTTAATACTCTAGATGCATTCTGTATAGCGGTCGATGTGTGGAGTAATAGTAGTAGATGCAAGAAGGAGTCGGTATCCTTGTTCCGGATGTGATGCCTATATAAATGATCATGCCTAGACATTCTCATAACTATGCACTTTTCTATCAATTCCTCGACAGTAACTTGTTCACCCACCGTAATACTTATGCTATCTTGAGAGAAGCCACTTGTGAAACCTATGGCCCCCAGGTCTATTTTCCATCATATAAGTTTCCAATCTACTTTATTTTGCAATTTTTACCTTTCAATCTATATCATAAAAATACCAAAAATATTTATCTTATCTTATTATCTCTATCAGATCTCACTTTCGCAAGTGGCCGTAAAGGGATTGACAACCCCTTTATCGCATTGGTTGCGAGGTTATTGTTTGTTTGTGTAGGTACGAGGGACTTGCGTGGAGCCTCCAACTGGATTTCTACCTTGGTTCTCAAAAACTGAGGTAAATACTTACGCTACTTTGCTGCATCACCCTTTCCTCTTCAAGGGAAAAGCAACGCATGCTCAAGAGGTAGCAAGAAGGATTTATGGTGCCGTTGCCGGGGAGGTTTTCGCTCAAGTCAAGACATACCAAGTACCCATCACAAACTCATCTCCCTCGCATTTCATTATTTTCCATTTATCTCTCGTTTTCCTCTCCCCCACTTCACCCTTGCCGTTTCATTCGCCCTCTCTTTCCTGTTCGCCTCTTTTTTGCTTTCCTCTTGTGCGCTTGTTTGCCCTAATGGCCTTGCCTAAAAACGTCGATCTTCACCTTAGAAGGTTGGAAGAGATCGAAATCAATATTAGAAGCTTTATGGCTTTACAATTTGAGCATAATAATTTCTTCAGAAACGAGCTTAAAGAACAAAAAAGCTTTATGGAATACATGAATAAAGAGCTTGATGATATGTCTAAGGAATTTTATAGTTTGAATTCTTAGTTTGCTCATCTTGAAAAATCAATTGCCCAAATTTCTGATAAGCGAGCCACCTTAGTTAATAAGATGGCCGCAAACCAGAAGGGTTAGAAATAAATAATGATGAAGATCTAAAAGTAATTGATGTGTCTCCTATTAAATCTTTGTTTTGCAATATGAATCTTGATAATGATGGGACTAGAGATGAGTCAACTTTAATTAAAAGGCGTCCCAATGATTCAGAGTTTTTAGATCTTGATGCTAAAATTGGTAAAGATGGGATTGGAGAGGTCAAAACTTTACATAGCAATGGACCCACAACTTTGGATTTCAAGGAATTTAATTATGATAATTGTTCTTTAATAGATTGTATTTCCTTGTTGCAATCCATGTTGAATTCTCCTCATGCTTATAGCCAAAATAAAGCTTTTACTAAACATATCGTTGATGCTTTGATGCAATCTTATGAAGAAAAACTTGAATTAGAAGTTTCTATCCCTACAAAACTTTATGATGAGTGCGAATCTACTATTAAAATTAAAATTAAAAGTTAAAGATCATGAATGTTATGCTTTGTGTGATTTGGGTGCTAGTGTTTCCATGATTCCAAAAACTTTATGTGATGTGCTAGGTTTCCGTGAATTTGATTATTGCTCTTTAAACTTGCACCTTGCGGATTCCACCATTAAGAAACCTATGGGAAGGATTAATGATATTCTTATTGTTGCAAATAGGAAGTATGCGCCCGTAGATTTTATCGTTCTTGATATAGATTGCAATCTTTCATGTCCTATTATTCTTGGTAGGCCTTTCCTTAGAATGATGGGTGCAATTATTGATATGAAGGAAGGAAATATTAGATTCCAATTTCCATCAAGGAAAGGCATGGAACACTTTCCTAGAAATAAAATAAAATTACCTTATGAATCTATTATGAGAGCCACTTATGAATTGAATACCAGAGATGGCAATACTTAGATCTATTCTCGCTTTTATGCCTAGCTAGGGGCGTTAAACGATAGCACTTGTTGGGAGGCAAACCAGTTTTATTTTTGTTCCATGATTTTGTTCCTGTTTAGTAATAAATAATTAATCTAGCCTCTATTTAGATATGGTTTTATGTTTTAGTTAGTGTTTGTGACAAGTAGAACCTATACGATCATCTTGGGTGAAAGTTAACTTGATCTTGCTGAAAAACAGAAACTTTTGCGCGCACGAGAATAATTCTAATAAATCACAGAAACGTGATTTTGAGTTTATTATTTTTGCAGATCAATAGACAAATTGCCTAGGACTTCCTATTTTGGTAGGATTTTTAGCGTCCAGAAGTATTTGAAAGTTACAGATTGCTACAGACTGTTCTATTTTTTATAGATTCTGTTTTTCGTGTGTTGTTTGCTTATTTTGATGAATCTATGGCTAGTATCGGGGGGTATGAACCATTGAGAAGTTGGAATACAGTAGGTTTAACACCAATATAAATAAAGAATGAGTTCATTACAGTACCTTAAGTGGTGGTTTTTCTTTCTTGCACTAACGGAGCTCATGAGATTTCCTGTTGAGTTTTGTGTTGTGAAGTTCTCAAGTTTTGGGTAAAGATTTGCTGGACTATGGAATAAGGAGTGGCAAGAGCCTAAGCTTGGGGATGCCCATGGAACCCCAAGATAATTCAAGGACAACCAAAAGCCTAAGCTTAGGGATGCCCCGGAAGGCATCCCCTCTTTCGTCTTCGTCTATCGGTAACTTTACTTGGGGCTATATTTTTATTCACCACATGATATGTGTTGCTTGGAGCATCTTGTATGATATGAGTCTTTGCTTTTTAGTTTACCACAATCGTCCTTGCTGTACACACCTTTTGGGAGAGACACACATGATTCGGAATTTATTAGACTACTCTATGTGCTTCACTTATATCTTTTGGGCTAGATAATTTTGCTCTAGTGCTTCACTTATATCTTTTTAGAGCACGGCGGTGGTTTTATTTTGTAGAAATTATTGATCTCTCATGCTTCACTTATATTATTTTGAGAGTCTTTTAGAACAGCATGGTATTTGCTTTGGTTATAAAATGTGTCATAATATGATGAGCATCCAAGTTGGGTATAATAGAAACTATCATATAGAGTGCATTAAATACTATGATCAATTTGCTGCTTGATAATTGTTTTGAGATATAAAGGCGGTAATGTTAGAGTCATGTTAGTTGGGTAATTATGAAATTGAGAAATACTTGTGTTAAGGTTGGCAAGTCCCGTAGCATGCACGTATGGTAAAAGTTGTGTAACAAATTTGTTGCATGGGGTGCTCTTTTGGTTGCCTTCCTTATGTGTGGAGGTCGAGATCGCGCGATGGTTAACTCCTACCAACCCTTCCCCTAGGAGCATGCATAGTAGTACTTTGCTTCGAGGGCTAATAAACTTTTGCAATAAGTATATGAGTTCTTTATGACTAATGTGAGTCCATGGATTATACGCACTCTTACTCTTCCATCATTGCTAGCCTCTACGGTACCGTGCATTGCCCTTTCTCACCTTGAGAGTTGGTGCAAACTTCGCCGGTGCATCCAAACCCCGTGATACGATACGCTCTATCACACATAAACCTCCTTATATTTTCCTCAAAACAGACACCATACCTACCTATTATGGCATTTCCATCGCCATTCCGAGATATATTGCCATGCAACTTTCCACCGTTCCATTTATTATGACATGCTCCATCATTATCATATTGCTTTTGCATGATCATGTAGTTCACATCATATTTGTGGCAAAACCACCTTTATAATTCTTTCATACATGTCACTCTTGATTCATTGCATATCCCGGTACACCGCCGGAGGCATTCACATAGTCATATTTTGTTCTAAGTATTGAGTTGTAATTGTTGAGTTGTAAATCAATAAAAGTGTGATGATCTTCATTATTAGAGCATTGTCCCAAGTGAGGAAAGGATGATGGAGACTATGATTCCCCCACAAGTCGGGATGAGACTTCAGACTCTATGAAAAACAAAAGAGGCCAAAGAAGCCCAAATAAAAAAGAGAGGCCAAAGAAGCCCACCAAAATAAAAAAATAAAAAAATGAGAGAAAAAGAGAGAAGGGACAATGTTACTATCCTTTTTCCACACTTGTGCTTCAAAGTAGCACCATGATCTTCATGATAGAGAGTCTCTTATGTTGTCACTTTCATATATTAGTGGGAATTTTTCATTATAGAACTTGGCTTGTATATTCCAATGATGGGCTTCCTCAAAATGCCCTAGGTCTTCGTGAGCAAGCAACTTGGATGCACACCCACTTAGTTTCTTTTGTTGAGCTTTCATATATTTATAGCTCTAGTGCATCCGTTGCATGGAAATCCCTACTCCTCATGTTGACATCAATTGACGGGAATCTCCATAGCCCGTTGATTAGCCTCGTCAATGTGAGACTTTCTCCTTTTTTGTCTTCTCCACACAACCTCCATCGTCATATTCTATTCCGCCCATAGTGCTATATACATGGCTTACGCTCATGTATTGCCTGAGAGTTAAAAAAACTGAAGCGCATTAAAAAGTATGAACCAATTGCTTGGCTGAAACTGGGGTTGTGCATGATGGGAGTATTTTGTGTGACAAAAATGAAGCATAGCCTAAGTATATGATTTTGTAGGGATAAGCTTTCTTTGGCTATGCTATTTTGATAAGACATGAATACTTGTTATTTTGCTTGAAGTATTACTATTCTTATGTCAATATGAACTATTATTTTGAATCATTTGGATCTGAACATTCATGCCACAATAAAGAAAATTACATTGAGAAATATGCTAGGTAGCATTCCACATCAAAAATTCTGTTTTTATCATTTACCTACTCGAGGACGAGCAAGAATTATGCTTGGGGATGCTTGATACATCTCCAACGTATCTATAATTTTTTATTGTTCCATGCTATTATATTACCCGTTTTGGATGTTTATGGCCTTTACTATACACTTTTATATCATTTTTGGGACTAACCTACTAACCGGAGGCCCAACCCAAATTGCTGTTTTTTTTGCCTATTTCAGTATTTCGAAGAAAAGGAATATCAATCGGAGTCCAAATGGAATGAAACCTTCGGGAGCGATCTTTTTGGAACAGACGCAATCCGGGAGACTTGGAGTGGACATCAATAAGAAGCCGAGGCGGCCACTAGGGTGGAGGGCGCGCCCCCTGTCTCGTGGGCCCCTCGTGGCTCCCCTGACCGACCTCCATCGCCTATATATATCTACATACCCTAAAAACATCTATTTCCACTTCCGCAACCTTCTGTACCTGTGAGATCCCATCTTGGAGCCTTTTCCGGCGCTCCGCCGATGGGGAATCGATCACGGAGGGCTTCTACATCAAGACCATAGCCTCTCCGATGAGTTGTGAGTAGTTTACCATAGACCTTCGGGTCCATAGTTATTAGCTAGATGGCTTCTTCTCTCTCTTTGAATCTCAATACAATGTTCTCCTTGATCTTCTTGGAGATCTATTCGATGTAACTCTTTTTGTGGTGTGTTTGTCGAGATCCGATGAATTGTGGGTTTATGATCAAGTTTATCTATGAGAAATATTTGAATCTCCTATGAATTCTTTTATGTATGATTTGTTATCTTTGCAAGTCTCTTCGAATTATCAGTTTGGTTTGGCCTACTAGATTGATCTTTCTTGCATTGGGAGAAGTGCTTAGCTTTGGGTTCAATCTTGCGGTGTCCTTTTCCAGTGACGGTAGGGGCAGCAAGGCATGTATTGTAGTGTTGCCATCGAGGATAAAAAGATGAGGTTTATATCGTATTGCTTGTGTTTATCCCTCTACATCATGTCATCTTGCTTAATGCATTACTCTGTTCTTATGAACTTAAGACTCTAGATGCATGTTGGATAGCAGTTGATGTGTAGAATAATAGTAGTTGATGCAGGCAGGGGTCGGTCTACTTGTTGCGGACATGATGCCTATATACATGATCATGCCTAGATATTCTCATAACTATGCACTTTTCTATCAATTGCTCGACAGTAATTTGTTCACCCACCGTAATACTTATGCTATCTTGAGAGAAGCCATTAGTGAAACCTATGGCCCCTAGTCTATTTTCCATCATATAAGTTTCCAATCTACTTTATTTTGCAATCTTTACTTTTCAATCTATATCATAAAAATACCAAAACTATTTATCTTATCTTATTACCTCTATCAGATCTCACTTTCGCAAGTGGCCGTGAAGGGATTGACAACCCCTTTATCGCGTTGGTTGCGAGGTTCTTGTTTGTTTGTGTAGGTACGAGGGACTTGCATGGAGCCTCCTACTGGATTGATACCTTGGTTCTCAAAAACTGAGGGAAATACTTACGCTACTTTGCTGCATCACCCTTTCCTCTTCAAGGGAAAAACCAACACATGCTCAAGAGGTAGTAGTGGGCATGAGCAGTTTCACGATTTTTGAGTTAGTTTTAGCATTTTTAATAAAGCCCTAAGCTGCAGAAGAAATAGAAAACAAGAAATAAGAGAGAGAGAGAGAGAGAGAGAGACTTACCTGGCCTCACCTGTGCATCCCACCTGGCCGGCCCAGCTGGCGGCCCAGCTCGCTAGCCCAGCCCACGTGGCCTCCTGTTGTCTTCCTCTTGCCAAAGGGACGGGCGCGCATGGCCGACGCACGCGAGTATGCACCGGTTTCCTCATGCTTGCCTGCTCGCCGCTGTACTCACCCGAGGGTGCCACGCACCCCCCCCCCGACCCTCTGCACCTCCTCCAGCTCCCCGTAGAGCCAAATCCCGTCGCAAACCACCATCTATAGCACCACCCCGAGCCACTCTGGTGAGCCTCTGCCGCGTGATATGGTCGCCGCCGGCATAGCTGACGTGGCTACGTCATTAGGGGCTAATCACATCTAGTTAGCCCCTAATAGACACTGATAGTGGCCCCTGCGGCCCTGCTAATTTTAGTTATGTTCTAACTAAAACATATTTACCACTGTGCCAATGACACGCGGGCCCCATGGGTCAAGTTTGACCTGGACCGACTCCGTTGACCTACTGATGTCACATCGACGTCCTGCTGACGCAGTTAACCATTTTTTGGATTAAAAAATTCAGGAAATTCTAGAAAATGCTATCAACTTCTAAAAATCATATAAATTCAACCATAACTCCAAATGAAATAATTTATATATGAAAAATGATTAGAAAAATCCAATCTATCCATCTATACTAGTTTCATGCATTATAGAACAACTTATGACTACTTTTTAGTACAAATCATATGAAGGGCATTTAAAACATCACATATGGAGTTTGAATTTGAATCTTTGACTCAAACCAACTTCATTTGATCTGGTTGCTAGCTGCATTAGCTCAAATCACAGCAATTGCCATGTCATGATCATGCATCATATTGTACATTGCATAGATTGTGTTCCTTTTTCTATTGCCGGTGTTTGTCCCCTCTCAGTAGACGATGTTCCGACAATGAGATCGATGACACCGATGAAGAGTTATACTATCTTCAGAAGTGCCAGGCAAGCAAAACCCCCTTGTTCATTCCAATACAATCTCACTCTCTCGCTCCTGCTCTCTTTTACTGCATTAGGACAACAACGATTCAACTATTACATGCTGCGGTAATTGAACCTTTTTCCTTTGCATGACCTGTCATTGCCACAGTAAATAGATGAAACCCACTAGCATGAGTAGGAGTTGTTTGAGCCTTGTTGTGCCTACTCATTCATGCTTGTTTGTCATGCTTGCTACTGCTTAGAGTTGAGTCGGGTCTAATTCATCGGGGATGAATTGGAATGGTGTTGAACATGTCCTACTGTGTGTGAGCTAAGTGTGTGAACACGATTTGGTAAAGGTAGCGATGAGAGGCCATGTAGGAGTACATGGCGGGTTGTCTCATTGAAGCCATCCTCAAGAACTGAGTTCTGTGTTTGTGATCCATGAACAGCTA
The DNA here is from genome assembly GCF_018294505.1 of Triticum aestivum. Classification (NCBI taxonomy): domain Eukaryota; kingdom Viridiplantae; phylum Streptophyta; class Magnoliopsida; order Poales; family Poaceae; genus Triticum; species Triticum aestivum. Next base: position 206,640,636 of record NC_057810.1, on the reverse strand, counting down.
CTACCACTTATTGGGATCCTTAATTGACCCTCTCGACTTATTAACCGCCCCTGTCCTTTGTCCGAGAGTTGCAAGTAGTTTCTGGTGTTTGTAGTATGCTTGAGGGCGTGCGCAGCGCTGACCCGAGGGGTGGGCTGTGATGCGGTAGGCACGTGGCATGGTGTACCGGACGCCCGTTTGGTGTCGCAGGAACCCTGCACACATCGTTCAGGGCCGTATGTGGAAACCTCGGTCGGACTCCCTGCGGATGGAACCTGAATAGGCGATAAACCTGGACTAGGGACTTGTGTGGTTAGTCAGGTCATGGCCGACACCCTCGCCAGGCTTCCGCTTGAAGGTTGCTGAGATACATGACGTGTACATGGCGATAAGTGGCGAGAGCGCATGTGAAGAAGGACACCCCTGCAGGGTTAACATCATCTATTCGAATAGCCGCATCCGCGGTAAAGGACCTCTGGGTTGCCTATACAGTTCATAGACAAGTGAAAGTGGATACTCTAAAATACGCAAGATAAGCGTGAGTGCTATGGATGGCGTTCTCATAGGGAGACGGGAGCGGATCCATAGTGGTGTATTGATATGGTGAATATGTGGACTCGTGTGAACCACCTTAAAAGAGTTACTTGCAGTCGTAGTTCAGGTTAGCCACTGAGTCAAAGCTGGCTTGTTTCAGTTAAACCCCACCATCCCCTTTGTTGATAATGATGCATATGTAGCTAGTTCTGATGTAAGTCTTGCTGGGTACATTTGTACTCATGTTTGCTTAATTTATGTTTTTGCAGAGAGTCTCCAGTCTTGCTAGTAGTTCCGCATGGACTTCGACCTTTAGCTTGTTACCTCAGCTACGATCTTGTGCCCTCGACAGGATCTGATAGATAGTCAGGCTTCTCAGCCCTTTTCATTTGTAGTTGTCTGTACTCAAACATGTTAAGCTTTCGCATGTGCTTTTGGTTTGTATGCTCTGAATGTTGGGTCATGATACCCATGATTGTAATACTTGGCTCCTCAGAGTCTATTTAATAAATACTTGTGTTGTAGAGTCATGTTGTGATGCCATGTTATATTTGCACATATCAAGCATATTGTGTGTATGATTATTGAAATGCTTGGTATGTGTGGGATCCGACAACCTAGTTGTTTATTCTTGGTAGCCTCTCTTACTAGGAAATGTCTCCTAGTGCTTCCACTGAGCCATGGTAGCTTTCTACTGCTCCGGAACACTTAGGCTGGCCGGCATGTGTCCTTCATCGTTCTTGTGTCTGTCCCTTCGGGGAAATGTCACGCGTTGTTCCTTTAAGTCCTTGTAGCTTGCAAGTGCACAGGTTTGTAGGACAGTAGCAAATTTCCCTCAAGTGGATGACCTAAGGTTTATCAATCCGTAGGAGGCGCAGGATGAAGATGGTCTCTCTCAAACAACCCTGCAACCAAATAACAAAGAGTCTCTTGTGTCCCCAACACACCCAATACAATGGTAAATTGTATAGGTGCACTAGTTCGGCGAAGAGATGAAGATGCAAGTGCAAAATAGATAGTAGATGTAGGTTTTTGTAATCTGAAATTATAAATACAGCAAGGTAACAAGTGGTAAAAGTGAGCATAAATGGTATTGCAATGATAGGAAACAAGGCCTAGGGTTCATACTTTCACTAGTGCAAGTTCTCTCAACAATAATAACATAGATAGATCATATAACAAGCCCTCAACATGCAACAAAGAGTCACTCCAAAGCCACTAATAGCGGAGAACAAACATAGAGATTATGGTAGGGTATGAAACCACCTCAAAGTTATTCTTTCGGATCAATCTATAAAAGAGTTCGTACTAGAATAACACCTTAAGACACAAATCAACCAAAACCCTAATGTCACGTAGATACTCCATTGTCACCTCAAGTATCCGTGGGCATGATTATACGATATGCATCACACAATCTCAGATTCATCCAACCAACATAAAAGTACTTCAAAGAGTGCACCAAAGCTACTACCGGAGAGTCAAGAACGTGTACGAACCCCTATGCATAGGTTCCCAATGTCACGAAACCCGCAAGTTGATCACCAAGACATACATCAAGTGTTCTCATAAAATACTCAATTCGATAAGATAACTTCAAAGGGGAAACTCAATTCATCACAAGAGAGTAGAGGGGGAGAAACATCATAAGATCCAACTACAATAGCAAAGCTCGGGATACATCAAGATCGTGCCATAGAGGGAACACGAGAGAGAACACGAGAGAGAGAGAGAGATCAAACACATAGCTACTGGTACATACCCTCAGCCTCGAGGGTAAACTACTCCCTCCTTGTCATGGATAGCACCGGGATGATGAAGATGGCCACCGGTGAAGGACCCCTCCTCCGGCAGGGTGCCGGGAAGGGCTCCCGAGAGGTTTTTGGTGGCTACAGAGGCTTGCGGCGGCGGAACTCCCGATCTATCTTCTGTTTTGGAAGTTTTAGGATACGTGGGTATATATGGGTGCAGGGAGTACGTCGGTGGAGCTACGGGGGACCCATGAGGCAGGGGGGCACGCCCTAGGGGGGTGGGGGCGCCCCCACCCTCGTGAGCACCTCCCGTATCTTCTGACGTGGAGTCCAAGTCCATCAGGTGGGTTTCCTTCCAAAAATAACTTCTCCAGTTGATTTCGTTCCGTTTTGACTCCGTTTGATATTCCTTTTCCTCGAAACACTGAAATAGGCATAAAACAGCAAATCTGGGCTGGGCCTCCGATTAATAGGTTAGTCCCAAAAATAATATAAAAGTGGATACTAAAGCCCAATATTGCCTAAAACAGTAGATAAAGTAGCATGGAGCAATCAAAAATTATAGATACGTTGGAGACGTATCAGGCCCCACCCCACTAGCTCGGCTCTTTGTTGTCTGCTAGGAGACGACAAAGAAATTTGACCTAACTAAAAAAAGCAGCACCCCGCGCCCCACCCTTCTATCTCTCCCTTATCTCTCTCTCTGCTCACCGCATGCGCGCCGCCCCTGTGCCCGAGCCACTGCCACCCCGCGCCACTACCGGATCCCGCCCTGCCGCTGCTATGTCTTGAGCTTGCGTTGGTTTTCCTTGAAGAGGAAAGGGTGATGCAGCACAGTAGCGTAAGTATTTCCCTCAGTTTTTGACAACCAAGGTATCAATCCAGTAGGAGGCTCCTCAAAAGTCCCACGGACCTACACAAACAAACAAGAACCTCACAACCAACACGATAAAGGGGTTGTCAAACCCTTCACAGCCACTTGCAAAAGTGAGATCTGATAGAGATAATATGATAATATAAATATTTTTGGTATTTTTATGATATAGATTGGAAAGTAAAAGAGGCTCAATATTAGAAAATTCTAGGAAAATCCTTTGTATGCAAGGGTGCATGTGCATAAACTGCCTTTCAAGTTCAACTATAAGCATGGCAATAGCATCCGCAAAACTACTAGTTCTATGGAGAATAGAGAAACCTATAGAAGGTAAAGCACCGGCACATTTCCAATAATATTACCACTACCGATTCTAAATTTTTTAGTATGTAAGATAGTGGGTTCTTTAGCAGGAGTATCAAAATTTTCCATGTTATTATTGTCCATATCAACGATAATCTCCCTAGTTTTAGACATAACGGCAGAAAATGCGAGGAGCAAGCGAAAAAGAAGGAGTAGAATAGAAAAGAGAGGGCGAATAAAATGGCAAGGGTGAAGTGGGGGAGAGGAAAACGAGAGGCAAATGGCAAATAATGTAATGCGAGGGAGATGAGTTTGTGATGGGTACTTGGTATTTCTTGACTTGAGCGAAGACCTCCCCGGCAACAGCGCCAGAAATCCTTCTTGCTACATCTTGAGCTTGTTTTGGTTTTCCTTGGAGAGGAAAGGGTGATGCAGCACAGTAGCGTAAGTATTTCCCTCAGTTTTTGAGAACCAAGGTATCAATCCAGTAGGAGGCTCCTCAAAAGTCCCACGCACCTACACAAACAAATAAGAACCTCGCAACCAACGCGATAAAGGGGTTGTCAATCCCTTCACGGCCACTTGCGAAAGTGAGATCTGATAGAGATAATATGATAATATAAATATTTTTGGTATTTTTATTATATAGATTGAAAAGTAAAAGATGCAAATAAAAGTAGATTGAAAACTTATATAATAAAAGACAGACCCAGGGGCCATAGGTTTCACTAGTGGCTTCTCTAGATAGCATAAGTATTACAGTGGGTGAACAAAATACTGTGGAGCAATTGATAGAAAAGCGCATAGTTATGAGATTGTCTAGGCATGATCATGTATATAGGCATCACGTCAGTGACAAGTAGATCGAAATGATTCTGCATCTACTACTATTACTCCACACATTGACCGCTATCCAGAATGCATCTAGAGTATTAAGTTCATGAAGAATAGAGTAACGCATTAAGAAACATGACATGATGTAGAGGGATAAAGTCATGCAATATGATATAAACCCCATCTTTTTATCCTCGATGGCAACAATACAATATGTGCCTTGCTGCCCCTACTGTCACTGGGAAAGGACACCGCAAGATTGAACCCAAAGCTAAGCACTTCCCCCATTGCAAGAAAGATCAATCTAGTAGGCCAAACCAAACTGATAATTCGAAGAGACTTGCAAAGATAACTTAATCACACATAAAAGAATTCAGAGGAGATTCAAATATTTCTCATAGATAAACTTGGTCATAAACCCACAATTCATCGGATCTCGACAAACACACCGCAAAAAGAGATACATCAAATAGATCTCCAAGAAGATTGAGGAGAACTTTGTATTGAGATCCAAAGAGAGAGAAGAAGCCATCTAGATAATAACTATGGACCCGAAGGTCTATGGTAAACTACTCACAACTCATCAGAGAGGCCTTGGAGATGATGTAGAGGCCCTCTGTGGTCAATTCCCCCTCCGATGGAGCACCGACAAAGGCTCCAAGATGGGATCTCGCGGATACAGAAGGTTGCGGCGGTGGAATTAGGTTTTCGTGGTCGCTTGTGATGTATTCAGGGTACGGGAGTATATATAGGCGAAGGAAGTACCTCGATGGAGCAACAAGGGGCCCACAAGGGTGGGGGGCGCGCCCACCCCCAGGGGGCGCCCGGGCACCCTCGTGGCCGCCTCGTTTGTTGCTTGACATCCACTCCAAGTCTCCTGGTTGGAATTTGTTCCAAAAATATCGGTCCCGAAGGTTTCATCCCGTTTGGACTCTGTTTCATATTCCTTTTCTTCAAAACACTGAAATAGGCAAAAAACAACAATTCGGGTTGGGCCTACGGTTAGTAGGTTAGTCCCAAAATTGATATAAAAGTGTAGAGTAAAGCCCATAAACATCCAAAACAGGTAATATAATAACATGGAACAATCAAAAATTATAGATACATTGGAGACGTATCAAGCATCCCCAAGCTTAATTCCTGCTCGTCCTCAAGTAGGTAAATGATAAAAACAGAATTTTTGATGTGGAATGCTACCTAGCATAATTCTTAATGTAATTCTCTTTATTGTGGCATGAATGTTCAGATCCAAATGATTCAAAATAAAAGTTCATATTGACATAAGAAATAGTAATACTTCAAGCATACTAACAAAGGAATCATGTCTTCTCAAAATAACATGGCATTAGAAGGTTCATCCCTACAAAATCATATAGTTTGGTCATGCTCCATCTTTGTCACACAAGAATGCTCTTATATTGCACATCCCCGATGACAAGCCAAGAAATTGTTTCATACTTTAGCAATCTCAAACTATTTTCAACTTTCACGCAATACATGAGCGTGAGCCATGGATATAGCCCTATGGGTGGAATAGAATATGATGATGGAGGTTGTGTGGAGAAGACAAAAAAGGAGAAAGTCTCATATTGATAAGGATAATCAACGGGCTATGGAGATGCCCATCAATTGATGTCAACATGAGGAGTAGGGATTGACATGCAACGAATGCACTAGAGCTATAAATGTATGGAAGCTCAACAAAAGAAACTAAGTGGGTGTGCATCCAACTTGCTTGCTCATGAAGACCTAGGGCATTTTGAGGAAGCCCATCCTTGGAATATACAAGCCAAGTTCTATAATGAAAAATTCCCACTAGTATATGAAAGTGACTACAAATGAGACTCTCTGTATGAAGAACATGGTGCTACTTTGAAGCACAAGTGTGGAAAAAGATAGTAACATTCTCCCCCTTTTTATTTTCTTTTTTTGGGCCTTTTTTGGCCTTTCTTTTTTTCTGTTTTTTTTTCTTTGGCCTTTCTTTTTTTCTTCTTTTTGGCCTTTCTTTTTTTTATAAGGGACAATGCTCTAATAATGATGATCATCACACTTCTTTTTATTTACTACTCACGAGTTACAACTTAAAATTAGAACAAGATATGACTCTACATGAATGCCTCCGGTGGTGTACCGGGATGGGCAATGATGCAAAAGTGACATGTATGAATTTATGAAGGTGGCTTTGCCACAATACGATGTCAACTACATGATCATGCAAGGCAATATGACAATGATGATGCGTGTCATGATAAACGGAATGGTGGAAAGTTGCATGGCCATATATCTCGGAATGGCTATGGAAATGCCATAATAAGTAGGTATGGTGGGTGTTTTGAGGAAGATATAAGGAGGTTTATGTGTGATAGATCGTATCGTATCACGGGGTTTGGATGCACCGGCGAAGTTTGCACCAACTCTCAAGGTGAGAAAGGGCAATGCACGGTACCAAAGAGGCTAGCAATGATGGAAGGTGAGAGTGCGTATAATCCATGGACTCAATATTAGTCATAAAGAACTCATATACTTATTGCAAAAATCTACAAGTCATCAAAAACCAAGCACTACGCGTATGCTCCTAGGGGGATAGATTGGTAGGAAAAGACCATCGCTCGTCCCCGACCGCCACTCATAAGGATGACAATCTAAGAACACCTCATGTTTCGAATTTGTTACACTATGGTTACCATACGTGCATGCTATGGGACTTGACAACTTCAACACAAGTATTATTTAAATTCACAATTACCCAACTAGCATGACTCTAATATCACCACCTCCATATCTCAAAACAATTATCAAGTATCAAATTGATCATAGCATCCAATCCACTTCCTATGATAGTTTTTATTATACCCAACTTGGATGCCCATCATTCTAGGACCAATTTTATAACCATAGCAAATACCATGCTATTCTAAAAGACTCTCAAAATAATATAAGTGAAGCATGAGAGATCAACAATTTCTACAAAATTAAACCACTGCCATGCCCTAAAAGATATAAGTGAACTACTAGAGCAAAACTATCTAGCTCAAAAGATATAAGTGAAGCGCATAGAGTATTCTAATAAATTCCAAACATGTGGGTTTATTCCAAAAGGTGTGTACAGCAAGGATTATTGTGGAAATCTAAAAATCAAAGACTAATATCATACAATACGCTCCAAGCAAAACACATATCATGTGGCGAATAAATATATAGCTCCAAGTAAAGTTACCGATAGACGAAGACGAAAGAGGGGATGCCTTCCGGGGCATACCCAAGTTTGGGCTTTTGGTTATCCTTGAATATCTTTGGGTGCCATGGGCATCCCCAAGCTTAGGCTCTTGTCACTCCTTATTCCATAGTCCATAAAATCTTTACCCAAAACTTGAAAACTTCACAACACAAAACTCAACAGGAAATCGCATAAGCTCCTTTAGTGTAAGAAAGAAAAACCACCACATAAGGTACTGTAATTAACTCATTATTTATTTATATTGGTGTTAAACCTACTGTATTACAACTTCTCTATGGTTCATACCCCCCCCCCCCAATACTAGCCATAGATGCATTAAAATAAGCAAACAACACACGAAAAACAGAATCTGTCAAAAACAGAACAGTCTGTAGCAATCTGTAACTTTTGAATACTTCTGGAACTCTACAAATCCTAAACAAATAGGACGTCCTAGGAAAAATGTCTATTGATCTACAGCAAAAAGAATCAACACAAAAGCATGTTTCTGTGATTTATTGAATTTTTTCTCGTGAGTGCAAAGTTTCTGTTTTTCAGCAGAATCAAATTAACTATTACCATAGGTTATCCTATAGGTTTTACTTGGCACAAACACTAATTAAAACATGAAAACACATCTAAACAGAAGCTAGATGAAATATTTATTACTAAAAAGAAGCAAAAATCAAGAAACAAAAATAAAATTGGGTTGCGTCCCAACAAGCGCTATCGTTTAACGCCCCTAGCTAGGCATAAAAGCGAGGATAGATCTAAGTGTTGCCATAATAATAAGATAGATCACGAAAACTCATTTCATATTCCCTATTTTCAGCAGCAAGTTTTCTTTGAGGCAAGCAAAAGTAATCAAAATGGCTAAATTTAATGGGACAGAAGTCTCCAAGATCAACCTCGGGAGGTATGGGTTCCTCTTTTGGTCCTTCATATTGCACAACCAATTCATCATTATAAGCATTCTTTTGGCAGAACTTTGTAAGCCTATACTCAAGAGAATATTCTAACTCATTATATGGAATAGCAAAATTATTGTTAAGTTCAGACATTCTATCAACTAAAACATTGGTAGGAACCTTTTTCTAAGGTTTTCACTGAAAGCAACATAGTCTAAGGATTGAAAATGCATTACTTCCTCTTGATCAAAGAGGATCGCCTCTATTGGAGGACTGCCAGCGTCCACCCTATAGTGCGCAAAGATTTCTTTGGCCTCTTTCATTATAAATCTGAACTCATGTGCCAAAAAGATAGTAGCAGCGCGCTTAACAGAAGAATGCTCAATATTAGAAAATTCTAGGAAAATCCTTTGTATGCAAGGGTGCATGTGCATAAACTGCCTTTCAAGTTCAACTATAAGCATCGCAATAGCATACACAAGACTACTAGTTCTATGGAGAATAGAGAAACCCATAGAAGGTAAAGCACCGGCACAAGTAAAGAAATCTTGAATAACCCCTTTTCCAATAATATTACCACTACCGATTCGAAAAATTTTAGTATGCAAGATAGTGGGTTCTTTAGCAGGAGCATCAAAATTTTCCATGTTATTATTGTCCATATCAACGATAATCTCCCCAGTTTCAAACATAACGGCAGAAAATGCGAGGAGCAAGCGAAAAAAAAGGAGGAGAACGGAAAAGAAAGGGCGAATAAAATGGCAAGTGCGAAGTGGGGGAGAGGAAAACGAGAGGCAAATGGCAAATAATGTAATGCAAGGGATATGAGTTTGTGATGGGTACTTGGTATGTCTTGACTTGAGCGAAGACCTCCCCGGCAACGGCGCTAGAAATCCTTCTTGCTACGTCTTGAGCTTGCGTTGGTTTTCCTTGAAGAGGAAAGGGTGATGCAACACAGTAGTGTAAGTATTTCCCTCAGTTTTTGAGAACCAAGGTATCAATCCAGTAGGAGGCTCCTCAAAAGTCGCACGCACCTACACAAACAAACAAGAACCTCGCAACCAACGCGATAAAGGGGTTGTCAATCCCTTCACGGCCACTTGCGAAAGTGAGATCTGATAGAGATAATATGATAAGATAAATATTTTTGGTATTTTTATGATATAGATTGAAAAGTAAAAGATGCAAATAAAAGTAGATTGAAAACTTATATAATAAAAGATAGACCCGGGGGCCATAGGTTTCACTAGTGGTTTCTCTCAACATAGCATAAGTATTACGGTGGGTGAACAAATTACTATCGAGCAATTGATAGAAAAGCGCATAGTTATGAGATTATCTAGGCATGATCATGTATATAGGCATCATGTCCGTGACAAGTAGGTCGAAACGATTCTACATCTACTACTATTACTCCACACATCGACCGCTATCCAGCATGCATCTAGAGAATTAAGTTCATGAAGAACAGAGTAACGCATTAAGAAAGTTGACATGATGTAGAGGGATAAACTCATGCAATATGATATAAACCCCATCTTTTTATCCTCGATGGCAACAATACAATACGTGCCCTGCTGCCCCTGCTATCATTGGGAAAGGTCACCGCAAGATTGAACCCAAAGCTAAGCACTTCTCCCATTGCAAGAAAGATCAATCTAGTAGGCCAAACCAAACTGATAATTTGAATACACTTGCAAAGATAACTTAATCACACATAAAATAATTCAGAGGAGATTCAAATATTTCTCATCGATAAACTTGATCATAAACCCACAATTCATAGGATCTCGATAGACACACCGCAGAAAGAGATACATCAAATAGATCTCCAAGAAGATCGAGGAGAACTTTGTATTGAGATTCAAAGAGAGAGAAGAAGCCATCTAGATAATAACTAAGGACCCAAAGGTCTGTGATAAACTACTCACAACTCATCGAAGAGGCCTTGGAGATGATGTAGAGGCCCTCCGTGGTTGATTCCCAATCCGGCGGAGCACCGACGAAGGCTCCAAGATGGGATCTCATGGATACAGAAGGTTGCAGCGGTGGAATTAGGTTTTCGTGGTCACTTCTGATGTTTTCAGGCTACGGGAGTATATATAGGCAAAGGAAGTACGTCGGTGGAGCAACAAGGGGCCCACGAGGGTAGGGGGCGTGCCCACCCCCAGGGGGCGTGCCGGGCGCCCTAGTGGCCGCCTCGTTTGTTGCTTGACATCCACTCCAAGTCTCCTGGTTGGCATTTGTTCCAAAAAGATCGCTCCCGAAGGTTTCATCCTGTTTGGACTCCGTTTGATATTCCTTTTCTTCGAAACACTGAAATAGGCAAAAAAACAACAATTCGGGTTGGGCCTCCGGTTAGTAGGTTAGTCCCAAAAATGATATAAAAGTGTAGAGTAAAGCCCATAAACATCCAAAACAGGTAATATAATAGCATGGAACAATCAAAAAATTTAGATACATTGGAGACGTATCAACCGCTGCCCCGCGCCACCACCAGAGCCCACCCGGTTGTCGGCTGCTATGTCTTGAGCTTGCGTTGGTTTTCCTTGAAGAGGAAAGGGTGATGCAGCATAGTAGCGCAAGTATTTCCCTCAGTTTTTTAGAACCAAGGTATCAATCTAGTAGGAGGCTCCTCACAAGTCCCACGAACCTACACAAACAAACAAAGAACTCGCAACCAACGCGATAAAGGGGTTGTCAATCCCTTCACGGTCACTTGCAAAAGTGAGATCTGATAGAGATAATATGATAAGATAAATATATTCTTGGTATTTTATATTATAGATGCAGAAAATAAAGATGCAAATAAAAGTAGATTGAAAGCTTATATGATAAAGGATAGACCCGGGGGCCATATGTTTCACTAGAGGCTTCTCTCAAGATAGCATAAGCATTACGGTGGGTGAACAAGTTACTGTCGAGCAATTGATAGAAAAGCGAATAATTATGAGATTATCTAGGCATGATCATGTATATAGGCATCACGTCCGCAACAAGTAGACCGACTCCTGCCTGCATCTACTACTATTACTCCACACATCAACCGACTCCTGCCTGCATCTAGAGTATTAAGTTCATAAAGAACAGAGTAACGCATTAAGCAAGATGACATGATGTAGAGGGATAATTCATGAAATATGATATAAACCCCATCTTTTTATCCTCGATGGCAACAATACAATACGTGCCTTGCAACCCTTTCTGTCACTGGGTAAGGACACCGCAAGATTGAACCCAAAGCTAAGCACTTCTCCCATGGCAAGTGAGGGAGTCCTAAATTAGGGGGTATCTGGACAGCCGGACTATATACATCGTCCGGACTATTGAAGCGTGAAGATTCAAGACTCAAGACTTCGGCTTGTGTCCAGATGGGACTCTCCTTTGCGTGGAAGACAAGCTTGGCGATCCGGATATTATATTACCTTCCTTGTAACCGACTCCATGTAAACCCTAGCCCTCTCTAGTGTCTATATAAACCGGAGAGGATGGTCCTTAGAAGGCCGATCACATATACAATCATACCATCATAGGCTAGCTCCTAGGGTTTAGCCTCCACGATCTCGTGGTAGATCTACTCTTGTACTACTCTTATCTTCAATATTAATCAAGCAGGAAGTAGGCTTTTACCTCCATCGAGAGGGCCTGAACCTGGGTAAATATTGTGTCCCTTGCTTCCTGTTACCATCATCCTAAGACGCACAGATCGGGACCCCCTACCTGAGATCCGCCGGTTTTGACACTGACATTGGTGCTTTCATTGAGAGTTCCTCTGTGCCGTCGCTTCGAGGCTTGATGGCGTCTTCAATTGTCAATGACACGGTCCAGGGGGAGTCTTTTCTCCCCGGACAGATCTTTGTGTTTGGCGGCTTCGCACTGCGGGCCAATTCGCTTGGTCATCTGGAGCAGATCGACAGCTACCCGCCTGGCCACCAGATCAGGTTTAGAAACTTGAACTACACGGCGGATATTCGCGGAGACTTGATCTTTGACGGATCCGGCCCTGTGCCAGGAGCGACGGACAGTCACGACGAGCACGGCCTAGACCTGCTGTCGGACAATGCTCGGGATACCATCCCTGCAATGGCCCCGGATCTAAATCCGGAACAGGTTGCGTTGCCAAAGGACGGAGGGGTGGACCCCGCCCCACGGGCCGCATACTCATCGGCGATGGAGCCGAACATAGGTCTCACCTCTGTGGAGACCTGTAACCCCGGGCCCCCAGACTCGAATCCGGTTGTTGGTTCCGGTCCGCACGCCCTCGAGCCAGGTTGTGCTCCGGTAATGGAGTTTACCGCTACGGGCATCTTTCAGCGCTCGCCCTTTGGCGACATGCTGAATTCATTAAATATCTCTCTTTGTTAGGAGGCTCTCGGTCGAACTATGTCCGGCTTGAGTGGGAAGCAGGTGACGAAGGAATTCGCTGCCCACCCACCACCCACTTTATTGGCACGGTCGATGATTTAACCGGCGTGCTTGACTTCGACTCCGAAGACATCGACGGTATGGACGACGATGCAGGAGACGTACCGGACCACCGCTCACAGGACGGTGGACAGCCACCTCTTCATACGATATATATATGGTGGACACTGCAAAAGAAACAAATGGCGATGAGGCAATGGAGGATAACCCCTCCAAGAAGAAAGCAAAGCATGGGCGTCGCCCGCGCCGCTCCAAGCTCCGGCAAGGCAATAACATCACCGGAGAAAACAATCCGGACAGTGCCGACAATGAATACAACCCCGAGCAGCCCACCTTCGAGCAGGTCGAGCAGAAAGATGGGCCGGACAGCCCAGACAAACACGCGACGGACGGGTATCCGGGGGAGGACAACTACATGCCCTCCTCCGAAGACGAGATTAGCCTCAGCGAGGACAAGTTAGGCGTGCCCGAGGACCCCGCGGAGCAGGAGCGCTTCAAGAGCCAGCTTATTGCCACTGCGAGAAGCCTGAAGGAGAAGCAGCAGCAGCTTCAAGCTGATCAAGACCTGCTCACAGATAGATGGACAGAAGTCCTAGCAGCCGAGGAATATGGACTCGAGCGCCACACGGCTGACCGACTGCCTCGAGGTCGGAATAAAACGGCATATCAGCCCAAATACCAGCCTGCACCCCGAATTTACTACGGCCCAGGGCAATACTCAGGACCTGTGCGATAAACTGGATAACACCGCAGGACAACCAAGATCGATCTACGGATCACGGGTGCGCGCCGCAACACATGATGATGACCGTCATACCGGATACAATAATAGCAAATCCGGTCGGGCCAAACATTACCAGCCAGACGCAGCCGGACTATGTCGCGACATAGCCCGGCACAGAGGCGCCTCACACCCCCTCTGCTTCACTGACGAAGTAATGGATCATGAATTCCCAGAAGGGTTCAGACCTGTAAACATCGAATCATACGATGGCACAACAAACCTTGCGGTATGGATCAAAGATTTCCTTCTCCACATCCACATGGCCCGCGGAGACGATCTACATGCCATCAAGTATCTTCCCCTTAAGCTCAAAGGACCCGCCAGGAACTGGCTAAACAGCCTGCCCGCAAATTCCATTGGCAGTTGGGAAAACCTGGAAGACGCATTCCTTGACAACTTTCAAGGCACATATGTGCGACCTCTGGATGCCGATGACTTGAGCCACATTACTCAACAGCCCGGAGAATCAGCCAGGAAATTCTCGACTCGGTTCCTCACTAAAAAGAACCAAATAGTCGACTCTCCGGACACTGAAGCCCTGGCGGCCTTTAAGCATAATATCCGTGACGAGTGGCTCGCCAGACACCTTGACCAGGACAAACCCAAGTCCATGGCAGCTCTCACGATGCTAATGACCCGCTTTTGCGCGGGCGAGGACAACTGGTTGGCTCGTAGCGGCACTACACCACATTCTGGCACTTCAGATGTCCATGACAATAATGGCAAACTACGGAGCAACAGATGTTGGGGAATGTATCAAAAATTCAAAATTTTCCTACGAGTCACTAAGATCTATCTATGAAGAGACTAGCAACGAGGGGAAGGAGAGTGCATCTACATACCCTTGTAGATCGCTAAGCGGAAGCGTTCAAGAGAACGGGGTTGAAGCAGTCGTACTCGTCGTGATCCAAATCACCGGAGATCCTAGTGCCGAACGGACGGCACCTCCGCGTTCAACACATGTGCAGCCAGGTGACGTCTCTCATGCCTTGATCCAGCAAGGAGAGAGGGAGAGGTTGAGGAAGATTCCGTCCAGCAGCAGCACAACGGCGTGGTGGTGATGGAGGAGCGTGGTATTCCAGCAGGGCTTCGCCAAGCACCGCGAGAGATGAGGAGGGAGAGAGGTAGGGCTGCGCCTGGAGAGGTGAAAACTCATGTGTTTGGCAGCCCCAAAACCCCCACTATTTATAGGGGAAGGGAAGAGGGGGCCGGCCCCCTCCAGATCCCATCTAGAGGGGAGGGGCGGCGGCCAGGAAGGGTGCCTTGCCCCCCAACCAAGGCGGAGGCGCCACCTCCCCTAGGGTTTTCCAACCCTAGGCACCTTGGGCCCTGGTGGGGGGCACACCAGCCCACCTGGGAGAGGTCCCCTCCCACACTTGGCCCACGCAGCCCTCTGGGGCCAGTGGCCCCACCTGGTGGACCCCCGGGACCCTCCCGGTGGTCCCGGTACGTTACCGATAGCACCCGAAACTTTTCCGGTGACCAACACAGAACTTCCCATATATGAATCTTTACCTCTGGACCATTCCGGAACTCCTCGTGACGTCCGAGATCTCATCCGGGACTCCAAACAACATTCGTCAACCACATACAAACTTCCTTTATAACCCTAGCGTCATCGAACCTTAAGTGTGTAGACCCTACGGGTTCGGGAACCATGCAGACATGACCGAGACGTTCTCCGGTCAATAACCAATATCGGGATCTGGATACCCATGTTGGCTCCCACATGTTCCACGATGATCTCATCGGATGAACCACGATGTCAAGGACTCAATCAATCCCGTATACAATTCCCTTTGTCTAGCGCTATTGTACTTGCCCGAGATTCAATCGTCGGTATCCCGATACCTTGTTCAATCTCGTTACCGGCAAGTCTCTTTACTCGTTCTGCAACACATTATCCCGTGATCAACCCCTTGGTCACATTGTGCACATTATGATGATGTCCTACCGAGTGGGCACAGAGATACATTTTCGTCAAAGAGAGTGACAAATCCCAGTCTCGATTCGTGCCAACCCAACAGACACTTTCGGAGATACCCGTAGTGCACCCTTATAGCCACCCAGTTATGTTGTGACGTTTGGTACACCCAAAGGATTCCTACGGTATCCGGGAGTTGCACAATCTCATGGTCTAAGGAAATGATACTTGACATTAGAAAAGCTTTAGCATACGAACTACACGATCTTTGTGCTAGGCTTAGGATTGGGTCTTGTCCATCACATCATTCTCCTAATGATGTAATCCCGTTATCAACGACATCCAATGTCCATGGTCAGGAAAACGTAACCATCTGTTGATCAACGAAATAGTCAATTAGAGGCTTACTAGGGACATGGTGTTGTCTATGTACCCACACATGTATCTGAGTTTCCTATCAATACAATTATAGCATGGATAATAAACGATTATCATGAACAGGGAAATATAATAATAACTAATTTATTATTGCCTCTAGGGCATATTTCCAATAGTCTCCCACTTGCACCAGAGTTAATAATCTAGTTCACATCGCCATGTGATTAACACTGACAGGTCACATCGCCATGTGACCAACATCCAAAGAGTTTACTAGTGTCACTAAACTAGTTCACATCACCATGTGATTAAGTCTCAATGAGTTCTGGGGTTTGATCATCTTTTGCTTGTGAGAGAGGTTTTAGTCAATGGGTCTACAACATTCAGATCCGTATGTACTTCGCAAATCTCTAGGTCATATTGTAAATGCTGCTTCCACGCTCCACTTGGAGCTATTCCAAATGGTTGCTCCACTATACGTATCTGGTTTGCTACTCAGAGTCACTCGGATAGGTGTTAAAGCTTGCATCGACGTAACCCTTTACGCTGAACTCTTTATCACCTCCATAATCGAGAAACATGTCCTTATTTTCTCCAAGGACAATTTTGACCGATGTCCAATGATCCCTTCCTGGATCATTCTTGTACCCCTTGACTGACTCATGGCAAGGCACACTTTCGGTGCGGTACACAGCATAGCATACTATAGAGCCTACGTCTGAAGCATAGGGGACGACCTTCATCCTTTCTCTCTCTTCTGCCGTGGTCGAGCTTTAAGTCTTAACTTCATACCTTACAACTCAGGCAAGAACTCCTTCTTTGACTGATCCATCTTGAACACCTTCAAGATCATGTCAAGGTATGTGCTCATTTGAAAGTACCATTTAGCGGTTTTTGATCTATCCTCATAGATCTTGAAGCTCAATGTTCAAGCAGCTTAATCCAGGTTTTCCATTGAAAAACACCTTTCAAACAACCCTATATGCTTTCCAGAAATTCTACATCATTTCTGATCAACAATATGTCAACAACATATACTCATCAGAAATTCTATAGTGCTCCCACTCACTTCTTTGGAAATACAAGTTTCTCATAAACTTTGTATAAACCCAAAATCTTTGATCATCTCATCAAAGCGTACATTCCAACTCCGAGATGCTTACCCCAGTCCTTAGAAGGACTGCTGGAGCTTTGCATACTTTTTAGCGTTTTTCGGGATTTGTCAAAACCTTCTAGTTGTATCACATACAACCTTTCCTCAAGAAAATTGTCGAGGAAACAATGGTTTGACATCCTATCTGCAAGATTTCATAAATAATGTAGTAACTGCTAATCTAATTCCAACAGACTCTTATCATCGCTACGAGTGAGAAAGCCTCACCGTAGTCAACTCCTTGAACTTGTCGGAAATCATCTTAACGACAAGTCGAGCTTTCTTAATGGTGATACTTACCATCATTGTCCTTCTTCCTTCTAAAATCCATCTGTACCCAACAGCCTTATGACCATCAAGTAGTTCTTCCAAAGTCTATACTTTGTTTTCATACATGGATCCTCTCTCGGATTTTATGGCCTCGAGCCATTTGTCAGAATCCGGGCCCACCATCGCTTCTTCATAGCTCATAGGTTCATTGTTGTCTAGCAACATGACCTCCAAGGCAGGATTACGTACCACTCTAAAGCAGTACGCATCCTTGTCGACCTACAAGGTTTGGTAGTGACTTGATCCAAAGTTTCATGATCACTATCATAAGCTTCTACTTCAATTGGTGTGGGTTCCATAGGAACAACTTCCTGTGCCCTGCTACACACTAGTTGAAGTGATGGTTCAACAACCTCATCAAGTCTCCACCATCCTCCCACTCAATTCTTTCGAGAGAAACTTTTCCTCGAGAAAGGACCCGTTTCTAGAAACAATCCTTTTGCTTCCGGATCTGAAATAGGAGGTATACCCAACTGTTTTTGGGTGTCCTATGAAGATGCATTTTATCCGCTTTGGGTTCGAGCTTATCAACCTGAAACTTTTTCACATAAGCGTCGCAGCCCCAAACTTTTAAGAAACGGCAACTTAGGTTTCACCAAACCATAGTTCAAACGGTGTCGTCTCAACGGAATTACGTGGTGCCCTATTAAAGTGAGTGCGGTTGTCTCTAATGCCTAAACCATGAACGATAGTGATAATTTGATAAGATACATCATGGTACACACCATATCCAATAGGGTGTAACCATGATGTTCGGACACACCATCACACTATGGTGTTCCGAGCGGTATTAATTGTGAAACAATTTACACAATGTCTTAATTGCGTGCCAAAGCTCGTAACTTAGATACTCATCTCTATGATCATATCATAGACATTTTATGCTCTTGTCACGATGATCTTACTTGAACCATTCAATAATTCAGACTTGTGTTTCATCAAGTAAATATACTCAGTATCTACTCAAATCATCCGTGAAGTAAGAACATAAGGATATCCACTGCGTGCCTCAGCACTCATTGGACTGCACACATCAAAATGTATTACTTCCAACAAGTTGTTTTCTTGTTCCATTTTACTGAAAAACGAGGCTTTCAGTCATCTTGCCCATATGGTATAATTTGCATGTCTCAAGTGATTCAAAATCAAGTGAGTCCAAACGGTCTGTTTACATGGAGTTTCTTCATGCATATACACCAATAGACATGGTTCGCATGTATCAAACTTTTCAAAAACGAGTGAGTCCAAAGATCCATCAACATGGTGCTTCTTCATGTGTTTTATACTAATATGACTTACATGGCAGTGCCACAAGTAAGTGGTACCATCATTACTATCTTATATCTTTTGGCATGAAAATGTGTATCGCTACGATCGAGATTCGATAAACCATTCATTTTAGGTGCAAGACCATTGAAGGTATTATTCAAATAAACATAGTAACCATTATTCTCCTTAAATGAATAACCGTATTGCGATAGACATAATCCAATCATGTCTATGCTCAACGCAAACACCAAATAAGAATTATTTAGGTTTAACACCAATCTCGATAGTAGAGGGAGCGTGCGATGCTTGATCACATCAACCTTGGAAACACTTCCAACACATATCGTCAGCTTACCTTTAGCTAGTCCCCGTTTATTCCGTAGTTTTTATTTCGAGTTACTAACACTTAGCAACCGAACCGGTATCTAATACCCTGGTGCTAGTAGGAGTACTAGTAAAGAACACATTAACATAATGTATATCCAATATACTTCAATAGACCTTGCCAGCCTTCTTATCTACCAAGTATCTAGGGTAATTCTGCTCCAGTGGTTGTTCCCTTTATTACAGAAGCACTGAGTCTCGGGTTTGCGTTCAACCTTGGGTTTCTTCACTAGAGCAGCAGCTGATTTGCCGTTTCATGAAGTATCCCTTCTTGCCCTTGCCCTTCTTGAAACTAGTGGTTTCACTAACCATCAATAATTGATGCTCCTTCTTGATTTCTACTTTCGCGGTGTCAAACATCGCGAATATCTCAAGGATCATCATATCTATCCCTGATATGTTATAGTTCATCACGAAGCTCTAGCAGCTTGGTGGCAATGACTTTCGAGAAACATCACTATCTCATCTGGAAGATCAACTCCCACTCGATTCAAGTGATTGTTGTACTTAGACAATCTGAGCACAAGCTCAACGATTGAGCTTTTCTCCTTTAGTTTGCAGGCTAAGAAAATCGTCGGAGGTCTTATACCTCTTGATGTGGGCACGAGCCTGAAATCCCAATTTCAGCGCTCGAAACATCTCATATGTTCCGCGATGTTTCGAAATCGTCTTTGGTGCCTCAACTCTAAATCATTTAACTGAACTATCATGTAGTTATCAAAACGTCTATGTCAGATGTTTGCAACATCCACAAACGACGTTCGGGGTTCAGCACACTGAGCGGTGCATTAAGGACATAAGCCTTCTACTGTCCGCATAATTGCTACTGTCAACTTTCAACTATATTTTCTCTAGGAACATATCTAAAACAGTAGAACTAAAGCGCGAGCTACGACATAATTTGCAAGTATCTTTTGACTATGTTCAGGATAATTAAGTTCATCTTATGAACTCCCACTCAGATAGACATCCCTCTAGTCATCTAAGTGATTACATGATCCGAGTCAACTAGGCCGTGTCCGATCATCACGTGAGACGGACTAGTCATCATTGGTGAACATCTTCATGTTGATCATATCTACCATATGACTCATGCTCGACCTTTCGGTCTCTTGTGTTCTGAGGCCATGTCTGTACATGCTAGGCTCGTCAAGTCAACCTAAGTGTTTCGCGTGTGTAAATCTGGCTTACACCCATTGTATGTGAACGTTAGAATCTATCACACCCGATCATCACGTGGTGCTTCGAAACAACGAACTTTCGCAACGGTGCATAGTTAGGGGGGAACACTTTCTTGAAATTTTAATGAGGGGTCATCTTTTTACTACTGTCGTTCTAAGCAAATAAGATGCATAAACATGATAAACATCACATGCAATCAAAAAGTGACATGATATGGACAATATCATTTTGCTCCTTTTGATCTCCATCTTCGGGGCTCCATGATCATCATTGTCACCGGCATGACACCATGATCTCCATCATCATGATCTCCATCATCGTGTCTTCATGAAGTTGTCTCACCAACTATTACTTCTACTACTATGGCTACCAGTTAGCAATAAAGTAAAGTAATTACATGGCGTTGTTCAATGACGCGCAGGTCATACAATAAATTAAGACAACTCATATGGCTCCTGCCGGTTGTCATACTTATCAACATGCAAGTCGTGATTCCTATTACAAGAACATGATCAATCTCATACATCACATATCATTCATCACATTCTTCTTGGCCATATCACATCACATAGCATACCCTGCAAAAACAAGTTAGATGTCCTCTAATTGTTGTTTGCATGTTTTATGTGGCTGCTATGGGTTTCTAGCAAGAACGTTTCTTACCTACGCAAAAACCACAACGTGATATGCCAATTGCTATTTACCCTTCATAAGGACCCTTTTTATCGAATCCGATCCGACTAAATTGGGAGAGACTGGCACCCGCTAGCCACCTTATGCAACAAGTGCATGTCAGTCGGTGGAACCTATCTCACGTAAGTGTACGTGTAAGGTCGGTCCGGGCCGCTTCATCCCACAATACCGTCGAAACAAGATTGGACTAGTAACGGTAAGCATATTGAACAAAATCAACGCCCACAACAACTTGTGTTCTACTCGTGCATAGAAACTACGCAATAGACCTAGCTCATGATGCCACTATTGGGGAACGTAGCAGAAATTCAAAATTTTCCTACGAGTCACCAAGATCTATCTATGGAGAGACTAGCAATGAGGGGAAGGAGAGTGCATCTACATACCCTTGTAGATTGCTAAGCGGAAGCGTTCAAGAGAACGGGGTTGAAGGAGTCGTACTCGTCGTGATCCAAATCACCGGAGATCCTAGTGCCAAACGGACGGCACCTCCGCGTTCAACACACGTGCAGCCCGGTGACGTCTCCCATGCCTTGATGCAGCAAGGAGAGAGGAAGAGGTTGGGGAAGATTCCGTCCAGTAGCAGCACAACGGCGTGGTGGTGATGGAGGAGCGTGGTATTCCAGCAGGGCTTCGCCAAGCACCGCAAGAGATGAGGAGGGAGAGAGGTAGGGCTGCGCCTGGAGAGGTGAAAACTCATGTGTTTGGCAGCCCCAAAACCCCCACTATTTATAAGGGGAAGGGGAGAGGGGACCGGCCCCCTCCAGATCCCATCTAGAGGGGAGGGGCGGCGGCCAGGAGGGGTGTCTTGCCCCCCAAGCAAGGTGGAGGCGCCCCCTCCCCTAGGGTTTTGCAACCCTAGGCACCTTGGGCCCTGGTGGGGGGGGCACCAGCCCACCTGGGGCTGGTTCCCTCCCACACTTGGCCCACGCAGCCCTCTGGGGCCAGTGGTCCCGGTACGTTACCGATAGCACCCGAAACTTTTCCGGTGACCAAAACAGGACTTCCCATATATAAATCTTTATCTCTGGACCATTCCGGAACTCCTCGTGACGTCTGGGATCTCATCCGGGACTCCGAACAACATTCATAACCACATACAAACTTCCTTTATAACCCTAGCATCATCGAACCTTAAGTGTGTAGACCCTACGGGTTCGGGAACCATGCAGACATGACCGAGACGTTCTCCGGTCAATAACCAATAGCGGGATCTGGATACCCATGTTGGCTCCCACATGTTCCACGATGATCTCATCGGATGAACCACGATGTCAAGGACTCAATCAATCCCGTATACAATTCCCTTTGTCTAGCGGTATTGTACTTGCCCGAGATTCGATCGTCGGTATCCTGATACCTTGTCCAATCTCGTTACCGGCAAGTCTCTTTACTCATTCCGCAACACATCATCCCGTGATCAACCCCTTGGTCACATTGTGCACATTATGATGATGTCCTACTGAGTGGGCCCAGAGATACCTTTCTGTCAAACAGAGTGACAAATCCAAGTCTCGATTTGTGCCAACCCAACAAACACTTTCGGAGATACCCGTAGTGCACCTTTATAGCCACCCAGTTATGTTGTGATGTTTGGTACACCCAAAGCATTCCTACGGTATCCGGGAGTTGCACAATCTCATGGTCTAAGGAAATGATACTTGACATTAGAAAAGCTTTAGCATACGAACTACACGATCTTTGTGCTAGGCTTAGGATTGGGTCTTGTCCATCACATCATTCTCCTAATGATGTAATCCCGTTATCAACGACATCCAATGCCCATGGTCAGGAAACCGTAACCATCTGTTGATCAACGAGCTAGTCAATTAGAGGCTTACTAGGGAAATGGTGTTGTCTATGTACCCACACATGTATCTGAGTTTCCTATCAATACAATTATAGCATGCATAATAAACGATTATCATGAACAAGGAAATATAATAATAACTAATTTATTATTGCCTCTAGGGCATATTTCCAACAACAGACACAAGCGACGGAACAACGGCGACAACATCGAAGACACGGTGGTTAATGCTGGATTCAACGGATCCAAATCCGATCAGCGGAAGAAGACATTAAAAACAAATATCAGGGACCGTCCAGTCTAGACCGTATACTGGAGCGCTCGTGCCAAATTCATGGCACCCCGGACAAGCCAGCCAACCACACCAATAGAGACTGATGGGTATTTAAATAGGCCGGCAAAATAAACGCCGAAAACAAGGACAAGGGGCTACACAGCAATGATGACGAGGAGCCCCGACGTCCAAACACGGAGGGACAGAAGAAATTTCCCCCCAGGTGAAAACGGTCAACATGATCTACGCCACTCACATCCCCAAACGGGAACAGAAGCAAGCACTACGAGACGTCTACGCGATGGAGCCAGTCGTCCCGAAATTCAACCCATGGTCAGCTTGTTCGATCACCTTTGATCGTAGGGATCATCCTACTAGCATCTGTCACGGAGGCTCAGCCGCATTGGTTCTAGACCCAATCTAGACGGATTTCACCTCACAAGAGTCCTTATGGACGGAGGCAGCAGCCTGAACCTGCTTTACCAGGACACAGTGTGCAAAATGGGCATTGATCC
This sequence comes from Triticum aestivum, assembly GCF_018294505.1. Taxonomy (NCBI): domain Eukaryota; kingdom Viridiplantae; phylum Streptophyta; class Magnoliopsida; order Poales; family Poaceae; genus Triticum; species Triticum aestivum. The sequence goes on along the minus strand of NC_057810.1, from coordinate 206,617,115 downwards.
TTCAAGGATCAAGCCCACCAAAACCACCTTTAAAGGTGTAATTCCTGGAGTAGAGGCCCGTTGTACGGGCTCTATAACATTGGAAGTGGTCTACGGATCTCCGGATAACTTCCGAAGCAAAGAGTTAATCTTTGATATGGTCCCTTTCCGTAGTGGTTACCACGCACTACTCGGACGAACCGCATTTGCTAGTTTCAATGCGGTGCCACACTATGCATACCTCAAGCTCAAGATGCCAGGCCCGCGCGGGGTCATAACAGTCAAAGGAAATATGAACCGCTCTCTCCGTACAAAAGAGCATACTGCAGCCCTTGCGACAGAAGTACAATGCGGCCTCCTCCGGCAAACCACCAATCCGGCGACGACAACCTCAAGCATCATCAAGCGAGGTCGGAGCACCCCGCAACAGGAGCATCAGGCACGCCAAGAGCACGACTAGCAGTCCGGCCTCCGCTCAAATCCCATCAAAGCAGCATTTATGCCACGCGTACACAATTACGCACTCAAAATACCATGGGCACAGGCGGAGGCATAGCAGGGGCTCAGTCAATAGTGCAGTATTGCTTCATAACCTTTCCTTTTACCTTTCAGGACATTGCGTTAGTGCAGCCTCTCCAGAAGAGCCGGATTGTCGGACTTACATAGGAGAGAAAACCATAGGGGCAACAGGCTTTGCGCACAGAAGGAAATACCCAGGTGGATTCTATTTACGATCGTTATACCTACTTTATCTATATGTACGTAGCCTGCCTCTGGATAGGGTATGTTAAATAATCCTATTTATCTCCGCTTAATGCATTCATTGTAAACATACGCTTAAATGTATTATTCATCAATGGGAGATCATATATAGCGTCAGCTTATTATTCTTATTTGAGCATTTTTTACAAATGTCTATTTGATTTTGCATATGTACACTTTGATACGTTTAGTTTGCCAGGGGCTCCTTATGGCGCCCCATAATACGGCAAGACAAGTCCGGACACTTTCAACAGTGCGGCATCCCGAACTTATAGCACTATATACATCAGCGACGAATCATGTCTTGGGTCTATAGTTGGGATAGCCTGGCTCCCTTGTCTTGGTGCCTTACGTTCCATTATATCGGCTAAGGTAGCGCAGGGAGAACTACTGCGATTGTGTCCCGGTTCTTCCGGATGAGCACCTCAGTAGAGAAAGCCAAAAACTGACCGGCATGATGTGGCGAGCGCTGGTCGCTGTTCGAGAGGTCTTAAAATCCTTAAAGATTCTTCCGCTTTAGGCGATAATTCGGCTTCGTCCGATCTAGGCATATATAGCGCCCCAATTTGGCCTTCCGGATTCCAGGGGCTTTGCCGAAATTTAAAATTGTAGACTTCTATGGCTAAGTGAAGGTTATAAAGCTGCATAGTCCGATTGCCTTGTTCGCTGCGTCGGACACCTCCTTAAGGGACCAAAAAATTTGGATAAAGAGTGTCCGAGTTTTCCACGAACACCCCAGTACTAGTTGCATGGGGGCGGAAGCCAACGACTAGCCTACTTTCAGAATTTTATAAACAGCCGCACAGAAGGTAATATTTTAAATAACAAAATCGCTACATAGTGCAACTAGCTTCATCTTTAAATTACAAACATGATAGAAGTGAATTCATTCAAAAATTATGTCCTTGGCACATTCATTGGCCATGAGGCGTGCACCCTTCATAACGCCATCATAATACTTCTCCAGAACGCGATGCAGCTTGCCCTCCGGCGGCCCGTCCTTCACCAGCTTCTCCGCATCCAGCTTGCCCCAATGCACCTTCGCACGGGCAAAGGCCCGGCTGGCACCCTTAATGCAAACGGATCGCTTGATGACTTCCAGTCGCGGACAGACATTCACCATCGCTTGATCAGGCCGAAGTAGCTGGTCGGCAGGGGCTCACCAGGCCACATCTGGACTATGAAATCCTTCATAGCCACTTTGGCCGCCTTGTGGAGTTCGACCAACTGCTTCAGTTGGTCACTCAGAGGCGTTGGATGTTCGGCCCCAGCATACTAGGACCAGAACAGCTTCTCCGTTGAGCTCCCCTCCTGGGAACGGTAGAACTCCGCGGCATCTGATACGCTGCGTGGCAGATCTGCAAATGCCCCTGGAGAGTTCCAGACTTGGGTAAGTAAAAGAAACGCCTCCTCCACATGTTAGCTTTGCATAACGAATTTCTTACCCGCCATTATCTTTTTGGCCTCCTGGATTTCCTGTTGTGCCTTCTCGGCTTCGGCCTTGGCGTCTTTTATACTTGCAAGGGCCTTCGCAAGCTCGGCCTCTTTCGCCTTAAGCCCATGCTCCACGGACTCCAACTTTTTGCCAAGCTCCTGGAGCTCTTCTTGTACCTCGCCCACTCGGGCTTCTTGCTTCTCGCGCTCCTTGCGCTCCAAGGCCGCCTTGTGTTCGCCCTCGGACATCGCCTTTTTCAGAGACACCACTTCAGTGGTGGCCTCTGTTACAAAATCATGACGCTTTGTCGTTAGAATAACCAATTTTATATATCATTTATTATATGAGAGCGGGGAATCACTCACCTTTGTTCTTTTGAGCTGCCTCCTCGTGAGGTCGAGCTCTCCCTGCGCCTGCTCTAGGTTCTGTTTTAGTCCGGCGATCTCAGCCGTACAAACCGCAGCGGCAAGCAGCACAGCCTGCTTATTCACATTGAAACTTATTGTCAGACTCCTACAGATTATAATTGACCCTCTGTTTGGTTTCTCCTTCCGAACACCAAATAGAGTATCAGGGGCTACTACCAATTGGGTGGTAATTTCACACATTTTTATTACTTAACTTAAAGCCTTTTAGGAGGCTGGTGCAGGCTTCGATTAGTCCGCTCTTGGCGGACGAAACCTTCTGAATCACAGCACTCATAAGAGTACGGTGCTCTTCATCTATGGAAGCACCGTGAAGTGCTTCCAGCAGACAATCCGACGCCTCGAGCGTAGCAGAAGTCCTTGGCACAGACGGCTCGCCCTCCTTAACAAGGGGTTGCCCGCCTGAGTCCGGAACCATTGGAGGTTCCAGAACAGTGTTCGGCTGAGAATCCGGCTTACTGCGGCTCTCACCAACACGATCCGCGGGGATCTTAAACCCCGCATGTCCGACTGGAATGCCACCTTGGGGCGCCACCAGATCCACCTCCCCCCGTACTGGGAGCCTTTGGGACAACACCCCCATGTCATCCGCAGGCTGAGGAGTAGTGGCTGTCGGAAGTGAGTTCATTGCCGAATCACTCAAGGACCCGTCCGAAGACGACACCTCGGGATGGACCTTGGCCGGACTGCTTACAAGTTTGGCGTTATAACAAAACTCTGAAGCAAAATTACAATGGAGTGCGGACACTTACGATCGCACTAGGGGCTTCTTCCTGGGCAGCCACCCCTCCTTGCTATCGGCAGCGGTGGCGGAGTAGTCCGGAAGGGACGCCTTTCCCTTCTTGGACGTCCCAGCCTCCCCCTCCGGGGCGGCCTTCCTCTCCCCCCCCCCAATATGGGGAGGAGGAATTTCTTCTTGTTTCCCCCCGCCTCCGCGGGAGGAATCTGCCCCGTCGTCATCAAACGATAAGGGTATGACGGCCTTGCCCCGGGGGCCTCTCCTGGCCCCCTGGTCCGCCCTCTCAGGCCCTCGTCCTTTCTGGATGGGGCGGCCTCCTCTTCTTCTTCTTCTTCCCCTTCAGGAGAGGAGTGTGCCTCGTCGTCTTCGAACAAGGCTTCTGGCGCAGCCTTACGCCGGAGACCCTTTCGGATCCCCGGGGCCTTCTTATCGGCCTTCTTCTCCGGCCCCTTGTAGGGTGCAGGGACTAGCATCTCCGTTAGGAGAGCATTAGCTGGGCTCTTTGGCAACGAATCCGGACAGTCAATCTGCTCCGCTGTCTCCACCGAGTCCTGAATAAATATGCACGATTACTTGAGGTTCCCCCACGAATATATTGGGAAGAGCTGAATCCGGTGGCAGCCTGAGAACTCACCTGACTAGGAGACCGCGTGGCGTGGAACCCACGGTCCTCGGATATGGGAGGAGGTACTTCGCAGGCCTTGAATAACGCCTTCCACGCGTTTTCGTGCTTCATGCCGTAGAGCCTCTGAAGCATCTAGTGTTCGGCCGGGACGAACTCCCATAGATTGAATGCTCGCCTTTGGCACGGTAGAATCCGGCAAACGAGCATGACCTGGATTACGTTGACAAGCTTGATGTTCTTGTCTTTCATGCCCTTGATGTAGTTTTGGAGTCCGGTCAGCTCTGTAGATTTGCCCCATAACAGGCCCTTCTGTTCCCAGGAGGTGAGCCGCATGGGGATTTCGGATCGGAACTCAGGGGCTGCCGCCCAGTTGGCGTTGCGCGGCTCAGTGATATAGAACCACCCTAATTGCCAGCCCTTCATGGTTTCTACAAAGGAGCCGTCAAGCCAGGTGACGTTAGGCATCTTGCCCACCATGGCTCCTCCGCACTCCGCCTGCTAGCTGCTCACAATCTTTGGCTTCACGCAGAAGATTTGCAGCCACAAGCCGAAATGAGGCTTGATGCGAAGGAAGGCCTCGCATACAACGATGAACACCGAGATGTTGAGGACGAAGTTCGGGGCCAGATCATGGAAATCTAGCCCGTAGTAAAACATGAGCCCGTGGACGAAGGGGTGAAGTGGAAACCCCAGTCCACTGACGAAGTGGGCGAAAAACACGACCCTCTCGTGGGGTCCTGGAGTTGGAACGACCTGCCCGTTGTCTGGTAGCCGGTGCGCTATGTCTGTGGCCAAGTATCCGGCCGCCCGAAGATTCGCGATATTCTTCTCCTTCACGGTGGAAGCCACCCACTTGCCTCCTGCTCCGGACATGTTTAACTATGCGGAGAAGACTTGGACTAGGGCGCTGGAGCTCGAGGGGGCAGGAATGGGAAAAGGAGGAAGAAGGCGTGGGTAAAAATGGGGAACTCTTATCCCTTTATAGAGGCAACGAAAGCAGTGCGCCTCCCCATTAGCCTGTTGAGAATCGCTTACTTCCCAAGCGCCACGATTGATGGCACGGGGGTATTATCCATACCCATATTGATGAGAATCCCATGATAAGGGGACACAATCTCTGCTTTGACAAGACGTGTCAAGGAAACCACCTCGCAATACGTATTGTGGCTGGTTGTGGGAAAACGGTTCGAATAATGACCCAACCGTAAGGACATGTTGAGGGAGTCCTGGATTAGGGGGTATCCGCACAGCCGGACTGTATACATCGTCTGAACTATTGAAGCGTAAAGATACAAGACTCAAGACTTTGGCTCATGTCCGGATGGGACTCTCCTTTGCGTGGAAGACAAGCTTGGCGATCCGGATATTATATTTCCTTCCTTGTAACCGACTCCATGTAAACCCTAGCCCTCTCCCGTGTTTATATAAACCAAAGAGGATGGTCCTTAGAAGTTCGATCACATATACAATCATACCATCATAGGCTAGCTCCTAGGGTTTAGCCTCTACGATCTCGTGGTAGATCTACTCTTGTACTACTCATATCTTCAATATTAATCAAGCAGGAAGTAGGGTTTTACCTCCATCAAGAGGGCCCGAACCTGGGTAAACATTGTGTCCCTTGCTTCATGTTACCATCATCCTAAGACGCACAGATTGGGACCCCTACCTGAGATCCGCCAGTTTTGACACCGACATTGGTGCTTTCATTGAGAGTTCCTCTATGTCGTCGCTTCAAGGCTTCATGGCTCACCTCGTTGTCAAGGACGACATCATCTCTGGAGGAGCGCTGGCTATAGGCAAAGCTCTCCGACTTGGCGGCTTCATTATGACTGACCCATCAGCTGTCACGCCAATGATGGCCTCTCGGGTCATCACGCATAACCTTCGTGTCAATTCGGAGCTTGCCGAACAGATGGATCCGATGGAGCTCTTCTCTCTCAATGAGCTCTTGGATCGCATCGCCGCTTTGGGAGTCGCTACAGACTATGGCCGAATTGGGCTTAAACCCGACCAAAGGGACATTAGATCCCCGCCGGCCACCCATGAGATAGCGGTAGTGGAGGAACCACACACGGGTCGCCCCTCAACTTTGAGGATGAATTATGTCCGGATCACCGAACTCGGTAAGCCGAACACCTACTTAAGGGAAAACATGACCTGGGTCCCGGACTTAGAATCAGGCATCGGGCCGAAGAGATTGGGTGATACTCCGGATCCCGAACTATCGGGCTCGGAGCCTTCCGTGCCCTTGGGTGCTAGATCGGATCAAAATCCGGATTCAGCCAACAACACTCACTTGGACTTAAACCGTCTCTCCCGCATCAGGCAAGAGCCCCAGGTGACGGTACACCGTTACTAGGCCAGATTCCTCCTTGCGCTTAACAAGGTCGAGGACTTCCACAAGGAGGACGTAGTCTCACTTTTCTGCAAAAACTGCACGAACAAAGGACTCCTTAATGCTATAAGTCGCCGTGATATAGTACACTTTGCGGACTTGTCAACCATAGTACAGAAGTACTATGCGATGGAAAGCGCTTGGAAATCCAGATAGAATTTTGGGATAGTACGGCCCTCACCAGAACCTTTGTCCGAACTAAAATGTCAAACTCTCGTAAGTCGACCAATTAAATTCTCAAGAAACCAAAACCTGCCCCAGGGCGTGGAACCGTATTGGAAGAGTGGCTCAATGGGCCATGTAAGCTTCACAGTACGCCGGATGCAACACCAACCCATAGCCTTAGGGCATGTTAGATACTCCGGTAGGTAGCAAAAAGTGGCGAGGATCTCCTCGAAAGCCATAAAGTAGAACCACATCCCACCAAGGGACACAATACTGTACTAACAGTCTTCGAGACTTTCGCTTCAAACAATAGGCGCAAGCGGGCTCATCGAAGCTCCGCGGAAATCTGCCATGTGGCAAAAATAAATCCGTGGAATGACACTGCTATAACTTTCAATGCCAGTGACGAACCCCAATTCCAGACTGTCCGGACACCAGCCCCTTTGGTCCTTAGCCCAATAGTGGACGGCTTTTAGCTCACTAAAGTACTCAGGGACGGCGGAAGCGGATTAAACCTGATCTACAAAGAAACACTCAAGAAGATGGAAATTGATAAAAGTCGCATTGAACAAAGCGGCACAACCTTTAGGGGAATTATCCCCAGTCGGGAAGCACGGTGTGCGGGAAAAATCACACTCGATGTGGTATTCGGCACCCCAGAGAATTACAGGTCCGAAGAAATCACATTCCAAGTGGCTCCTGTCAGCAGCGGATACCACGCCCTTCTAGGGCGGGACGCGTTTGCAAGCTTTCAAGCCATACCCCATTACGGGTACATGAAGCTTAAAATGCCCGGACCCAATGGAATCATCACTCTAGCCAATGATCCGGACGTTGCACTCCGCGCCGAAAACAAAACCGCAGCACTAGCCTTGGAAGCATTATTTGAAGCCCTAGCAGTAGAAGAATTAACAACACTGCGCGCCACCGTGCACAGGGACGACGTGATACTCGACAAATGACCCAAGTCCACCTCATTTAAACCCGCATATGAGATAGTCAAGTTCCAAGTCCACCCAACGGACCCCACGAAGACAGCCTCCATCGGGACACAGTTGAGCCCCACTATGGACGCCGCACTGCGAGACTTCTTCCGCAAGAATTGGGATATTTTCGCCTGGCACCCATCGGACATGTCGGGCATCCCGCGCGAATTTGCCGAACACAGCCTTAACATACTAAAGGGATACAAACCTGTTAAACAGACCCTGAGGCGATTTTTAGAGCCCAAACGGCAAGCCATGGGGGAAGAGCTAGCCAAGCTACTTGAGGCCGGATTCATCAGAGATATTAAACATCCGGATTGGCTGGCGAACTTGGTAATGGTACCAAATAAGGACAAATCTTGGCGCCTGTGCGTCGACTTCAAAGACCTCAACAAGGCTTTCCCCAAGGATCCCTTTCCCCTCCCTCGCATCGATCAAATCATCGACGCCACAGCAGGACATGACTCGCTGTGTTTACTCGACGCATACTCTAGATACCATCAAATAAAGATGGCAGAGTCCGACCAAGCTGCAACAGCTTTCATAACGCCATATGGTCCTTTTTGCTTCAATACTATGCCTTTCGGGCTTAAGAATGTCGGCGCAACCTACCAACGCATGATTCAAACATGCCTGGAAAAGCAAATTGGCAAAACTGTGGAGGCATACGTGGACGACGTAGTCATAAAAACAAGACACGTCGAAACCCTAATAGATGAGTTGAGGCTTACGTTCGACAACCTCCAAACATACGACATCAAGCTGAATCCAGAGAAATGCATTTTCGGTGTCCCCTCTTGAAAACTGCTGGGCTTCATCATTTACAATAGAGGAACTGAAGCTAATCCGGCAAAAATCTGAGCTTTGTGGCAGTTGGCTATGCCAACAGACCTCAAAAACATCTAGAAACTAGCTGGATGCGTGGCTGCTTTGAGCCACTTTATCTCCAGATTAGGAGAAAAGGCACTACCTCTTTACTGCCTTCTTCGACGCACCGAACACTACGTTTGGACAGATGCAGCCGCGTCCAGACTCGATGAAATAAAGACCTTATTGGCCAATAATCCAGTCCTAATAGTGCCAAATATCGGCGAACCCATGCTCCTGTACATAGCCGCAACACATCAAGTTGTAAGCGCAGTACTCGTCGTCAAATGAGAGGTTGACGGATACAAATTCCCGCTACAGAAGCCGGTTTATTACGTATCCATGGTCCTCACTCCATGCAAATCCCGATACCCACACTATCAAAAAATAGCATACGCGGTCTTCATGGCATCCCGAAAGCTACGACACTACTTTCAAGAGTGTTCGATTAAGGTGGACTCTGAAGTACCACTAAACGATATAATAAATAACCGCGATGCCACAGGTCGGATCGCTAAATGGGCCATTGAGCTCCTTCCGTTCGACATAACATACAAGCCTCGGCGGGCTATCAAGTCGCAAGTATTAGCTGACTTCATCGCTGAATGGACGGAAGCCGAACTCCCTAAAGAGTACGGCGTGTACTCTAACTGGATCATGCATTTCGACGGCTCTAAAATGCTGGCAAGATTGGGAGCAGGTGTAGTCCTGACGTCTCCCACCGGAGACACGGTCCAATATGTCCTCCAAATATTATACACAGACTCCAACAATGTAGCCAAATATGAGGCTCTGTTGCACGGTCTTCGGATGGCAGTCTCTATGGGCATTCAACGCCTTGAGGTGCGCAGGGATTCAAACCTCGCAATATCACAAATAAACGGAGACTTTGATGCCAAGGATCCGAAAATGGCGGCCTACCGTAATGCCGTCCTTAAAATGTCAGCTCGGTTCGAGGGGCTCGAATTTCACCATGTGGCTCGAGAAAACAATCAAGCGGCAGGTGTCCTTGCCCGCATTGGTGCTAAACGCGACCCTGTCCCACCTAACATATTCCTGGAAAGGCTCTTCAAGCCATCCGTTGTATGGGAAGGGGAGCCTGGCAATACCAGCACGGATCCGAATACATCCCCAGATTCCGAACTATCAGACATAATCGGAGGCTCTACCACCGAAATAACACTGTCAGCCCACGAAATAATGGCTGTCATCGCCCCATGGACTGAGCCTTTCTTGGCCTACCTAAATAGGCAGGAGCTCCCCGAAGATCAAAATGAAGCACGCTGCATCATCCGGCGTTCTAAAGCTTACAAAGTCCATGAAGGGGAACTCTGTAAGAAAAGTGCGACATGAGTGCTCCAACGGTGCATCTCTGAAGAGGAAGGGCGGTAGCTCTTGGCTGAAACCCATGCCGGACTGGGCAGGCACCATGCCGCGGCTCAAGTACTAGTCAGCAGGGCCTTCTGTATAGGTTTCTATTGGCCGACGGCCCGAGCAGACGCACATGACCTTGTCCAACACTGCGTCGGTTGCCAGCTCTTTGCCAATCAGATTCATATGCCCCCTACCGCTCTCCAAACAATCCCCATAACTTGGCCCTTCATGGTCTGGGGGCTGGATATGGTTGGACCCCTTAAAGGGGGAAGCCACAAGAAAAAATACTTATTGGTCATGGTAGACAAGTTCACCAAATGGATAGAAGCCAAACCAGTGAAAACGGCTGAATCCAGACCAGTAATATACTTTATATCCGGGGTCGTACACCGATGCGGTGTCCCCCACAGCATCATCACCGATAATGGATCAAACTTCACGGCCGATGAGGTGAAAGCTTGGTGCGATAAAATGGGCATTAAGCTCGACTATGCTTCCGTCTACCATCCCCAAACAAATGGCCAGGTCGAACGGGAAAACGGTCTCATCATGAGCGGCATCAAACCCAGACTAGTGCGATCCTTGACAAAGTCGAACACTCATTGCGTCGAGGAGCTCGACTCCGTACTCTGGGGGCTGCAGACCACGCCGAATTGCACCACTGGATACACCATTTCTATGGTGTACGGCACGGAAGCAGTACTACCTTGCGACATAATACATGATTCGCCACGCGTACGCATGTACGAAGAGAAGGAAGCCAAGTTAGATCGACAGGATAACTTGGACGCCCTAGAGGAGGAGCGCGATGTCGCTAAGGCCCGTTCCGCATTCTATCAGCAATAGGCTCGGCGATACCAAAGCAGATAAGTGCGGGCCAAAACTTATAACATTGGCGAGCTCGTTCTATGCTTAGCGGAGAAGAAGAAGGACAAGCTAAAACCCAAGTGGGAAGGTCCCTTCGTCATTGACAAAGTTCTCACCCGAGGAGCGTACCGCTTACGTCATGCGTCCGATAACAGACTCGAGCCGAACCCATGGAACGCGGCCTGACTCCGGAGATTCTACGCCTAGAGCCGAACTTAGTGTTTGTCTCCTTACCTCCCCCCTTTTTAATTATGCTCCCCCCTTTTTTTTCCTTTCTCGATCTTTTTTCTCCTCACACAAAGTATTTAATACAGTGCGGACTCCCGGATTATTCCGCTCGCACTATGTGTGTAAGCAATACCTGGGGGCTTCCAATTCGGAAGCTAAACATAACTTACTCTAAAAGGCTTTTTGCCCATCACACATGTGTTTTCCATGTGTGCCTTTTCTTCACCATTATATGCATTGATATGACTTAAGATGTGGCCAAGTTGGGTTGCTTGGCTCCTGTGTTTATGCCCTACGTTCCCGTTAATTCGTCTAGGGCATAAGGGGAGCACCTCTGTGATTGTTACTGCCGGTTCAGCCGGATGTGTACCTCAGACTAGGTGAAGCCGAAAGCTAGTTTCCTTAAAAGAATATTCGGTCGGTGAACAAAAGATGTCTTCGTTTATCGTAACATAAATCCCCAGAAGTTTTGTATCTTGCGCCATGGTTCGCAGTTCGGACATGTGCTTTGACGCATGCTTACCTAGGGAAAGGAACCCTTAACGGAACTATTCTCCCTGGAAGATGTTTCTTACTATCCATGTAATATAACATAACTAGTTGGGTACTTGTCTGTTCAAGAACTTATGACCCCTACACCTGGTTTCCACGCATACTCCGGTTTTTGTATAACCGAGCGGGTATTCAGACACACCCCGGACTGTAGGATCCGGGGGCTGAAGCGAAAAGGTCCGCCATGACAAATGATTTTAATCTGCCTAGGCTACTTATGTTCATTGAATTACACAGTCACTTGGACTGACTATATTCCTACTCTATACCATCCAACAGGCTATCTAGCTTACAATCCTATTGAGAATACTTTGCGGCTAACGCCACCTGGTCATATACCAGACTCACGGGAATTTCTTGCCCATCTGGCCCTGCCGGTCTGACTTCAGCCATATGGTTCAGGTCCAGCTTGGTGTAGCGCATCTTCACCATAGCCCATGCTTCCCTTGCACCCTGCCGGCAGGCTGACATCTTCCACAATCGGAAGCGCCATCGTGCTCCTTGAAGCATGTCCACAAGCTCTCCCATGCCATTCAGCAGGAGGCTTGACGGCCACAATGCCTGCGCTATGCCCTGCATCGCCTGCCGAGCTCGCTCGTGCAGCTGCGAGAGGTCCTGCAGTAAATCGTCTGCCGATGCGGGCATCTCCTCCTCAGAGCAACCGGTTAGCATTCCTACAAGCAAAACTCTTTCAATATTCTTCCTTGACGAACTATGCTACAGTTCGTCTAGGCACTCACCATAAATGCCGCGGCGAAGCCTTTTGTTCTCCCTCACGGAGTCCGCCAGCTGCGCATGGACGTCTTTCAATTCCACGTCCAGCCGAACATTGGCATCTTGGAGAGTATTCGTGTCCTGCTTAACTTGCGTAAGAATGCACTCGCCGGCTTTTAGTTGCCTTTGGAGATGCGACTCGTCATCCCTCCCGCCCTCCGAATTTACTCTGGGGTTATCTGCAGAATTTTCTGTTAAATTCGTCATACCAGCCAGTTGCTAACGGGTACATTTTCGTACAATCGAGATAAATGTTACCAGATGAGGCCTTCTTGGATTCCTCTAGCTTGGCAACCATAGCCCTCAGTTCAGTCTTGCACTCCTCTAGCTCCCGAGACAATTGCTCATTCTTATCTAGAAGAACATGCACATAAATTGATACTTAAAACTGTTGCGCCAACCGTTTCATGTCTCAGGGGCTACTGCTATACTTTCTTATCAAACTTTCTTACTCGTATATCTTTGGTATACTGGTCCGTCGCCCGGGCAAGCCCGCCTTGAGAAGCTCGGATGTATGCGTCTCCTGAATGGAAAGCATTAAATGCCTCTTCGGAAAAGATATTGTTGCGAAGCACGGCCCGTCGACGCCGGTGATTCATGGCGCTCTCTACTTCGGAATTCGTGGCGGAGAGCATGTCTGCGTCCTCTGTTGGAGGACTATGCGGCATCGGCCCTACGTATGCCTCCTCTCTCAAAGTCGGTTCTGGAGCCCAACTAGTGGAGGCGTGGTTGACAGGACCCCCGGATATAGTCCGGATACTCCTCTTCCTGCCAGGATGTAAAGGGCGCTGTTATACTTCAAATAACAATAATTACATGACAGGTTGTTTCCTTACCTCTGTAGAGGCATGTCGGCCCTAACCGCCTTCCTCTTGAGCCTACCCAATCCAGACGCCTGTGGCTGACGGGTCCTTAGGGGCTCGGCCCTGTGCTCCGATCGTCGCCTCTGCAAAAACACAACGCTTCAGGGATAAGGCATGACATTCGGAAAGAGTCCTCTTCGGAGGATCGAGTCTTCGTATTGGCTTACACGCGACGAAGGTAGCAGTCCGGGATAATCAGCAGTAATAGCCACTGAGGCGCCGTCACGGCTTGCCCGGTAAAATATCCCGTCGACAAGCTCCATGGCCGCATCCGGGTCTTCTTCGAGTCCTGGATCCAGGGCCCTTTCGGGGTCATCTGGCTGCGGGGGAGGGCTGGAGATTCCTTCCATGGCCCTCCTCAGTTCCTGCTTGGAAATATCAAGACAGGTAACCTTACCAAAGAATGCCACGATAAGTGAAGCAAGAAAATAAATGACGACTTACCCAATTTGGGGGATTGTACATGGAGAATCCATCCCGCGGTTTGATGTGAAGGAAGTCCTCCTCTTCTCCTTTGTATAGATCGGACAATATCCTTGCCAGAGCAGTGGTGGAGTCCGGACCCTTACGGCCACAGCGGGTGGCATCGTCTATCCCATTGAAATGCCACATGGGATTACCCCGGTATTGAAGCGGCTGCACACCCCGCATTATGCATATTGCCATGACTTCGACTATCGTCAGTCCGGATTTGGCCATTAACTTTATCCTGCTCATCAAGAAATGTATTTCCCTGGTATCCTCTTCTTGGGGGCCTCGGGAGCGCCAGTTTAGGCGTGCCCTCGGCGGGGCGTTACTAACTTGGGGAGTCCTGTCCGGGCTGGATCCGGAAGGGGAGCATTGTCAATATAAAACCACTCTAAAGCCCAGTTCTCTGGTGCCTTGTTGGGAGTGCCGGATAGGTATCCGGTCTCTGCGATACGCCACACTTCGGCCCCGCCCACTTGACATAGGGACTCTCCCTGGTTGCGGGGGACAAGGCAGAACAGCTTCTTCCACAAACCTAAATGAGACTCGCAGCCTAGAAATAGCTCGCAAAGGGCGACATACCTTGCTATATGTAGTACGGGGGCTGGGGTAAAATTGTGCAACCGCAGGCCGTAGAACTCCAGGAGTCCACGAAGGAATGGATGAATAGGAAACCTAACGCCCCTTAATAGATGCGGAATGAGGCATATTCGCTCCTCTGGAGACGGATTAGGGGATCTCTCCGCTTGCTCTCTGCCGTCATAGGAGGCTATTCCGACTCGGACAGGGACCATGAACGCCGGTGGAAAAAGCCCTTGGGTTTGCAGCTTTATCAAACGGCTATGAGGAACTGAACACTCTCCCCAGTCCCACGGCTTGGGGCAAGGGGAGCGAGTAGAAGAGTTGCGACGACCGGCCATGTTGGAATGGTTTTTTCGGGGCGCTCTGTTGGATGCTTGCTTGAGGAGGAAGAGTGAGGTTTGGATCTGGGGATCCCCGTCTCTGCAAATAGATGGCTGGCCTGAAGGATCGAGGGTGGCAAATGCAAAAATGCCTTGACTCATCGCATTCGCTCGACACGTGGAAATGGTCATTATTGAGGCACTGAAGCCGAGGAATACAAACATTGATGATATGCCGGACACTATTCGTCGTGATAGGTACATTGGAGTATTCGGAGAAAGAACCCGCCTTGCAATTCCGAAGACAAGACTGCGCACCGGACTCATCGTCATTGAAGCTTGGTTTAGGGGATACTGAGGGAGTCCTGGATTAGGGGGTATCCGGACAGCCGGACTGTATACATCGTCCGGACTATTGAAGCGTAAAGATAGAAGCTCAAGACTTCGGCTCGTGTCCAGATGGGACTCTTGTTTGCGTGGAAGACAAGCTTGGCGATCCAGATATTATATTTCCTTCCTTGTAACCGACTCCATGTAAACCCTAGCCCTCTCTGATGTCTATATAAACCGGAGAGGATGGTCCTTAGAAGGCCGATCACATATACAATCATACCATCATAGGCTAGCTCCTAGGGTTTAGCCTCTACGATCTCGTGGTAGATCTACTCTCGTACTACTCATATCTTCAATATTAATCAAGCAGGAAGTAGGGTTTTACCTCCATCGAGAGGGCCTGAACCTGGGTAAACATTGTGTCCCTTGCTTCCTGTTACCATCAGCCTAAGACGCACAGATCGGGACCCCCTACCCGAGATCCGCTGGTTTTGATACTAACACATGTCACATCATTTAAAAAGTTGTCAGCTGAAGTATCATTCTCTCTACGGTGGTATGTGAAGATCATTTTGCAGATCCGGACACGGCCTATGTGTTCGATAATAGCCTTGGAGTATTCGGAAGAAGGACCCGCCTTGCAATGCCGAAGACAAGACTGCGCGCCGAACTCACCGTCATTGAAGCCAGGTTCAGGGGCTATTGAGGGAGTCCTGGATTAGGGGGTATCCGGACAGCCGGACTATATACATCATCCGGACTATTGAAGCGTGAAGATTCTAGACTCAAGACTTTGGCTTGTGTCCGGATGGGACTCTCGTTTGCGTGGAAGACAAGCTTGGCGATCCGGATATTATATTTCCTTCCTTGTAACCGACTCCATGTAAACCCTAGCCCTCTCCAGTGTCTATATAAACCGGAGAGAATGGTCCTTAGAAGGCCGATCACATATACAATCATACCATCATAGGCTAGCTCCTAGGGTTTAGCCTCTACGATGTCGTGGTAGATCTACTCTTGTACTACTCATATCTTCAATATTAATCAAGCAGGAAGTAGGGTTTTACCTCCATCGAGAGGGCCTGAACCTGGGTAAACATTGTGTCCCTTGCTTCCTATTACCATCAGCCTAAGACGGACAGATCGGGACCCCCTACCCGAGATCCGCCGGTTTTGACACCGACAGCAAGAAAGATCAATCTAGTAGGCCGAACCAAACCGATAATTTGAAGAGACTTGCAAAGATAACTCAATCATACATAAAAGAATTTAGAGAAGATTCAAATATTGTTCATAGATAAACTTGATCATAAACCCACAATTCATCGGATCTGGACAAACACACTGCAAAAAGAGTTTACATCGAATAGATCTCCACAAGAGAGGGGGAGATCATTGTATTGAGATCAAAAAAGAGAGAAGAAGCCATCTAGATAATAACTATGGACCCGAAGGTTTGTTGTAAACTACTCACAACTCATCGGAGGGGCTATGTTGTTGATGTAGAAGCCCTCCGTGGTGGATTCCCCCTCCGGCAGAATGCCGGCGACGGCTCCAAGATGGGATCTCGCGGATACAGAAGGTTACAGTGGCGGAAATATTTCTTCGGTGGCTCCCTTGATGTTTTTGGGGTATGTAGTCTATAGGAGGAAGAAGTATGTCGGTGGCCGCCCAAGGGGCCCACGAGATAGGGGGCGCGCCCTATAGGGGTGGGCGCGCCCCCCACCCTCGTGGTTGCATCGGCTACTTCTTGACTTGCACTCCAAGTCCTCTGGATCACGTTCGTTCCAAAAATCACGCTCCCGAAGGTTTCATTCCGTTTGGACTCCGTTTGATATTCCTTTTCTTCGAAATACTGAAATAGGCAAAAAAACAGCAATACGGGCTGGGCCTTCGGTTAGTAGGTTAGTCCCAAAAATGATATAAATGTGTAAAATGAAGCCCATAAACATCCAAAACAAGTAATATAATAGCATGGAACAATCAAAAATTATAGATACGTTGGAGATGTATCAAGCATCCCCAAGCTTAATTCCTGCTGGTCCTCGAGTAGGTAAATGATAAAAACAGAATTTTTGATGTGGAATGCTACCTAGCATAATTCTCAATGTAATTTTCTTTATTGTGGCATGAATGTTCAGATCCAAATGATTCAAGATAAAAGCTTATAAAACATAAAAATAATAATGCTTCAAAGCATACTGACAAATAATCATGTCTTATCAAAATAGCATAGCCAAAGAAATCTTATCCCTACGAAATCATATACTTAGGCCATGCTTCATTTTCATTACACAAAATACTCCCATCATGCACAACCCCGATGACGAGTCGAGCAATTGTTTCATACTTTTTAATGCGCTTCAGCTTTTCTCAACTCTTACGCAATACATGAGTGTAAGCCATGGACATAGCACTAAGGTGGTAAAATATGGTGGTTGTGAGGACAAAAGGAGGGAGAAGATAGTCTCACATCAACTAGGCGTATCAAAGGGCTATGGAGATGCCCATCAATAGATATCAATGTGAGTGAGTAGGGATTGCCATGCAACGGATGCACTCGAGCTATAAATATATGAAAGCTCAACAAAAAGCACTAAGTGGGTATGCATCCAACTTGCTTGCTCACTAATACCTAGGGCATTTTGAGGAAGCCCATCATTGGAATATACAAGCCAAGTTCTATAATGAAAAATTCCCACTAGTATATGAAAGTGACAACATAGGAGACTCTCTATCATGAAGATCATGGTGCTACTTCGAAGCACAAGTGTGTAAAAAGAGATAGTAGCATTGTCACTTCTCTCTTTTTCTCTCATTTTATTTTTTTTCTTTCTTTTTTTTTCTTTCTCTCTTTTTTCTTTTTTTCTTTTCTTTTTTTCTTTTTGGTGGGCTTCTTTGGCCTCTTTTATTTTTATGAAGTTTGAAGTCTCATCCCGACTTGTGGGGGAATCATAGTCTTCATCATCCTTTCCTCACTGGGACAATGCTCTAATAATGAAGATCATCACACTTTTATGGATTTACAACTCAAAGCTAGAACAAAATATGACTCTATATGAATGCCTCCGGCGGTGTACCGGGATATGCAATGAATCAAGAGCGATATGTATGAAAATTATGAAGGTGGCCTTGCCACAAATACGATGTCAACTACATGATCATGCAAAGAGCAATATGACAATGATGAAACGTGTCATAATAAACGGAACAGTGAAAAGTTGCATGGCAATATATCTTGGAATGGCTATGGAAATGCCATAATAGGGGTATGGTGGCCGTTTTCAGGAAGGTAAATAATGGGTGCATGCTACCGACGAAAATTGCGCGGTAAAATAGAGGCTAGCAAAGTGGAAGGATGAGTGTGCGTATATCCATGGACTCACATTAGTCATAAAGAACTCATATACTTATTGCAAAAGTCTACTTAGCCCTCGAAGCAAAGTGCTACTACGCATGCCCCTAGAGGGATAGATTGGTAGGAAAAGACCATCGCTCATCCCCGACTGCCACTCATAAGAAAGACAATCAAAAGAGCACCTCATGCAACAAATTTGTCACACAACTTTTACCATACGTGCATGCTACGGGACTTGCCAACTTCAACAAAATATTTCTCAATTTCATAGTTATCCACTAGCATGACCCTAACATTACTACCTTTATATCTCAAAACAATTATCAAGCAACAAATTGATCATAGCATCCAATTCACTTCCTATGATAGTTTTTATTATACCCAACTTGGATGCTCATCATTCTAGGACCAAATTTGTAACCATAGCAAATACCATGCTGTTCTAAAAGACTCTAAAAATAATATAAGTGAAGCATGAGAGACTAAAAGTTTCTTCAAAATTAATCCACCGCCATGCTCTAAAAGATATAAGTGAAGCACTAGAGCAAATACTATCTAGCTCAAAAGTATAAGTGAAGCACATAGCATATTCATAATAAATTCTAATCAAATAGGCTTCTCCGAAAAGGTGTGTACAGCAAGGATGATTGTGGTAAACTAAAAAGCAAAGACTAATATAATACATGGCGCTCCAAGCAAAACACATATCATGTGGCGAATAAAAATATAGCTCCAAGTAAAGTTACCAATGAACAAAGACGAAAGAGGGGATGCCTTCCGGGGGCATCCCCAAGCTTAGGCTTTTGGCTATTCTTGAATATCTTGGGGTGCCTTGGGCATCCCCAAGATTAGGCTCTTGCCACTCCTTATTCCATAGTCCATAAAAGCTTTACCCAAAACTTGAAAACTTCACAACACGAAACTCAACAGGAAATCTTATAAGCTCCGTTAGTGAAAGAAAACAAAACCACCACATAAGGTACTGTAATGAACTCATTCTTTATTTATATTGGTGTTAAACCTACTGTATTCCAAGTTCTCTATGGTTCATACCCTTACATACTAGCCATAGATGCATCAAAATAAGCAAACAACACACGAAAAACAGAATCTGTCAAAAACAGAACAGTCTGTAGCAATCTGTAACTAATGCAAACTTCTGGAACTCTAAAAATCCTAACAAAATAGGACGTACTGGAAATTTGCCTATTGATCAGCAGCAAAAATAATCAATGCAAAAGCACGTTTCTGTCATTTATTGAATTGTTTCTCGTGAGCGCAAAGTTTCTGTTTTTCAGCAGAATCAAATCAACTATCATCATAGTTTATCCTATAGGTTCTACTTGGCACAAACACTAAATAAAACATGGAAACACACCTAAACAGAAAGTAGATGCAAAAAATTATTACTAAACAGAAACAAAAACAAAAAACACAAAGAAAATTTGGTTGCCTCCCAACTAGCACTTGATTCCTCAATAGAGCACTTATAATCTTTAGGGGTTTCTCCCTTTTTAGCAATGATAAAACCTTTAGGAAAAAATTAGGAAAAATTCAAGAAATTAGTTTGTAGCAGAAAATTCTTTAACGATAGGGAGAGAATTGGGATGAACACTTATGGATTTGAGATCCGTGTCTTATTAGAAGTTTCACCCTTATTTTTAGGAACATAAATAAACTTGGCAGTTTTCGTAGGGGGTTTTGAGTGTTTTTCATGGAAGAAAACGCGGAACCTAAGTTAGCAATGATATCCTCAAGTTTACCGATTCTTGCAGAATCTAGATCTATTTTTTCATTAACTATAGGTTCTTTCTCTTTAAGGTTTTTCAAAGTAACTCCAACCCTAGATCAGTATTGGGTAATTTGATTATGAATCTTTTTATCCAAATTTTCAATTAACTCAACAATGGCAATTTTATTTTCAATGATCTCAAGTCATTGCATAACATGTTCCAAAGTTAAAACAGTTTCGTTAACCAAAAGAGGTGGTAGGCCAAACAAATCTAACATAGCATTATAGGCTTCAAACGTGTGGATATTCAAGAAAACCCCTCCGGCAACGGTATCAAGAGCGCATCTATTCCAAGGAGTAATGCCTACATAAAAATTGTGAAGAAGAACGAAAGTAGAAAGCTTCCTAGTGGATTTCTTTTGAGCATTGCAAATTCTATGCCAAGCATCTTTTAAATTTTCTCCCTCCCTTTGCTTAAAATTGAGAATTTCATATTCAGGAGTAATAACAAGGATAGGAGGACTAGCCATAACGACAAGGTAAACGATCTAACACACGAGCAAACGGAAAAAGGCAAGCGAAAAGAGAGAGGAAGAAGAAGGCAAGTGGAAAAGAGAGGAGATTGGGAAAGAGAGGGCAAATAAAACGGCAAGGGTGAAGTGGGGGGAGGAAAATGAGAGGCAAATGGCAATTAATGTAAATGCGAGGGAGATGAGTTTGTGATGGGTACTTGTTATGTCTTGACTTGAGCGAATACCTCCCCGACAACGGTGCTAGAAATCCTTCCTGCTGCGTCTTGAGCTTGCATTGGTTTTCCTTGAAGAGGAAAGGGTGATGCAGCACAGTAGCGTAAGTATTTCCCTCAGTTTTTGAGAACCAATGTATCAATCCAGTAGGAGGCTCCTCACAAGTCCCACGAACCTACACAAACAAACAAAGAACTCGCAACCAACGCAATAAAGGGGTTGTCAATCCCTTCACGGCCACTTGCGAAAGTGAGATCTAATAGAGATAATATGATAAGATAAATATATTTTTGGTATTTTATAAAATAGATGCAGAAAATAAAGATGCAAATAAAAGTAGATTGAAAGCTTATATGATAAAGGATAGACCCGGGGGCCATAGGTTTCACTAGAGGCTTCTCTCAAGATAGCATAAGTATTATGGTGGGTGAACAAATTATTGTCGAGCAATTGATAGAAAAGCAAATAATTATGAGATTATCTAGGCATGATCATGTATATAGGCATCACGTTCGCAACAAGTAGACCGACTCCTGCCTGCATCTACTACTATTACTCCACACATCGACCGACTCCTGCCTGCATCTAGAGTATTAAGTTCATAAAGAACAGAGTAACGCATTAAGCAAGATGACATGATGTAGAGGGATAAACTCGTGCAATATGATATAAACCTCATCTTCTTATCCTCGATGGAAACAATACAATATGTGCCTTGCAACCCTTTCTGTCACTGGGTAAGGACACCGCAAGATTGAACCCAAAGCTAAGCACTTCTCCCATGGCAAGAAAGATCAATCAAGTAGGCCAAACCAAACCGATAATTCGAAGAGACTTGCAAAGATAACTCAATCATACATAAAAGAATTCAGAGAAGATTCAAATATTATTCATAGATAAACTTGATCATAAACCCACAATTCATCGGATCTCGGCAAACACACCGCAAAAAGAGTTTACATCGAATAGATCTCCACAAGAGAGGGGGAGATCATTGTATTGAGATCCAAAAAGAGAGAAGAAGCCATCTAGCTAATAACTATGGACCTGAAGGTCTGTGGTAAACTACTCACAAATCATTGGAGGGGCTATGGTGTTGATGTAGAAGCCCTCCATGGTGGATTCCCCCTCCGACAGAACACCGGCGACGGCTCCAAGATGGGATCTCGCGGATACAGAAGGTTACGGTGGCAGAAATATTTCTTCGGTGGCTCCCTTGATGTTTTCGGGGTATGTAGGCTTATATAGGAGGAAGAAGTACGTCGGTGGCCACCCAAGGGGGTCACGAGACAGGGGGCGTGCCCTGTAGGGGTGGGCGCGCCCCCCACCCTCGTGGCTGCCTCGGCTGCTTCTTGACTTGCACTCCAAGTCCTCTGGATCACCTTCGTTCCAAAAATCACGCTCCCGAAGGTTTCATTCCGTTTGATATTCCTTTTCTTCGAAATACTGAAATAGGCAAAAAAACAGCAATACGGGCTGGGCCTCCGGTTAGTAGGTTAGTCCCAAAAATGATATAAATGTGTAAAATAAAGCCCATAAACATCCAAAATAGGTAATATAATAGCATGGAACAATCAAAAATTATAGATATGTTGGAGACATATCACCGGCCCACCCCGCCTGCCGGCCCCGCCCAGCGGACACAAGCCATGGCGGCCGCCCTGCCCCGCCCCTGTCGGATATCGAGTTCCGGCAAAACCCTGAAGGTTCGAACTCTGGGGTGCACACGAAGATCTTTCCCCTGCCGATCCACGTCCGAACGCCTCGCTGAGAATCTAAGCTAAAACGATGAAGAACACAAGGGACGGAAGGTTTATACTGGTTCGGGCCACCATCGTGGTGTAATACGCTAATCCAGTTTGTGGTGTGGTGGATTGCCTCAGGAGCTGATGATGAACAGTACAGAGGAAGAACAACCTCGCGAGGAGTGTTCTTGGGCTGGTGTGGTGTTCTACTTAGGTGCGTTCGATCGCCTCTAGATCAGGTGAGGACTCGATGCCCTCTACTGTGGTGGCTATCCCTATATATAGGCCCTGGTCCTCTTCCCAAATATTGAGCGGGAAGGGCGCCAACAACGGCCATTTTGAAGGGGAACATCCAGTACAAGTTATCCTGACTAAAGGTGGTCTTCGGCTGCCAAAGGCACTAGTGATGACGCCGCCTTGGGCTCCACGGTGACCTTCGTCCTGCCGCTCTGCTGCTCTTGGTCTCGTTGCACCGGAATGGCAACCTTTGCTTGACGCCTCGGTACTCCGTGCCTGCGCTTGCCCCCTTTGCGCCGAAGAGGAAACAAGGACACTGCACAGGCCGGCGCCCACCTGGTCTCGATCGTCATGGCTTGCGTCACGGGTACCTCGCGAGGTACCCCTGCCTTGATCTCTCCGCCTCCTTGCGAGCCTGCCTGGCGAGGCCGCTCTTGAGGAAGCCTTGTGTCGTCCGCCCTGCGAGGATTGGCCCCTCGCGAGGGTCTTGAGCTTGAGATGATGAAGATGGACCGTACTGGACCACCACTTGAGCCACGCCGCAGGCCGCAGGCAGGCAAGTCTGGGGATCCCCGTTCCCAGAACGCCAACAGTAGCCCCTGGGCCTAAGGCGCGCTCAGACTTGGCTTAGCAGAGAAGCAAAAGGGAAAGTGCGGAGCGCCGTGGGCCCCAACAGCATGCAGCCTTGGGCGCCGCGTGGTGGTTGACTGGACGTGGGCGTCTCCGCTTCCCCACGCTCCCTGTTATGCGTCTGGCTAAGCAGACATGAAACTATACATAGTTATTCTCCCCTTGCCGCCCGCGCACTTCCTGTTCCCCTTTCTTCCTTGAGCCTCTGCTTCTGCCTTCAATCCATCTTGAATCCTCCCCCCTTCCTATTTCCATGGCGCCAACAAAAAAGGAAAAGGGGAAGAAGCCCGCGCCTTCGTCCCGCTCGCCTCCGGCAACTGTGCCCGCCGTTGACCAGTCGCTGATACTCAATCTGGAAGCCTTGGACAAGGTCCGCTCCGCCCTCGCTTCCAGCTTCAATGAGTGTGGGAGGATGATGGCCTGGCCTGCGTCCCATGCTTCCTTCGACAGAATTGTCACGGAGGTCTGATTCTTCACTGACGCCTTGTGGGCGGGCCTGGTTCCCCCCTTCTTTGCTTTTTTCAATTTTGTGCTTTCTCACTACCAGATCCACATGATGCATCTTGGTCCCCAGTCCATCACTCTCCTTGTTGTCTTCGCCTTCGCCTGCGAGGCCATGGAGGGCATTCCTCCCTCGGTTGCTCTTCTGCGCCACTTCTTCTCCCTGTGCCTGACTGATCTGCCCCAATGCTCAGGGTGTGCAAGCTTCCAAGCCGTGCCGGAGACGGCTGCCTCGGGGATTGACTTTGGTCTTCCATCTTCCGCGAGCGGGTTCCGGGAGCGGTGGCTGTATGTGGACGTTGGGGTACACAGTCGCCTGCTCGCGCATCCGACATTGCCTGCCATCCCCAATCCAGGCTGGGGTCATGAGAGGTTCACGAGCCCCCAGCTTGCGTTTGTTTGGAATCGCTTCAAGAGGTTGAGGATGCTTGGTGCAACGGAACCCCGGGTGGTGAAGGAGTTCCTTCAGTGCCGCATCGCTCCTCTTCAGCGCCACACCCATCCGATGTGGGATTTTACTGGGCATCATGAGTGCATGAGGCTCCAGGAAGGGGATCTAGTGCCTGAGGTGTTGAGGAAGGTGCTGAAAGTCTTGACCGGCGACCCCTCTCTAGGCAGTATCCGGCACGACGGCACCCTCCTGTATCTTTGCTCAGGCGGGGCCGAGTTCGCAAGGCAGATGCCCCGCTTCGACGAATGGGGGTTGCACCCGGCTGGTCTTGTGGGGCCCTGCGAGAATCTGATCACCATGGCTCCTCCCCCGGTCGCCCACGCTGATCCTGCTTCAGGTGGTGACGCGGGGAGGCAAGAATCGCCGGGAGCTGGGGGATCTGACGTCGAGACAGTGATGCCGCGTGGGGCTCCTGAGGCATCATCCTCCGAAGTTCATCCTGGAGCGGCGGCTGATGAGGATGCGCGACCTGCGGCTCCCGAGGCCGAAACTCCTGAGGCCCCGGCTGGCCTCCAAGAGGTGGTACCCGATTGCTCCTCCCAGCCCGGTGCCCTTGGCGCAAGTCTCCTTGACGCTCCCTCCACGCCGTGCGCCGGCCCTCACGGGAGCTTGGGCCGGTTCCGCATAGACTTCGAGGCCCTTCGCAATAGGAAAGAGGCTTCGGGTGGCAACAACTGCCCTTGCCGCCCATTGAACTGCAGGAAGTTCTTCGCCATGGACGAGTAAGTCCCTCCTTCTAATAATTCCTTGTTTGTCATTCCCCTTTGCTGATTGTGGCCCATCAGGATCCCTCTTACCGAGCTCGCTGAGCCGGCCAAAGAGCCGCCTCCGCGGGCTTCATCTTCACTGCTGACCTTGGGTGCCACGAGCTTGAGCGCCACCCATGACGTGAGTCCGGCCGAAGGAGGCCAGCCCGTGATGTGCCTTGGGCCCATGCGGACGCCGCCCTTCCCTCGCAAGCTCTCCTTGGGCACAACCAGCTTGCCGCGAGCTCCTCCACTGATCGTAGGCGGTGAGTGGTTGAAGTCGATCCTCGGTTCCCCCTTAGGGGATGAATCGACACCAGGTCGGGTCCCTTGTGGGGCCCGTTCGGCAATCGCGGGGGCGCCAGTCCCCAGCCCCCTGCCAAGAGGGGGCGAATCACTTTGGGGCCCTCCGCCGACGCTGATGGCGGAGGATGATGTTGACGACGTGCTCGGGCGTGCGCGGGAGCGCAGCACCGTCCGCCGAGAGTTTCTCCAGAAGGCGACGGATGCGGTGAGCCGGCTTAGTGCCGAGCTCGCGAGCAAGGATGCACGTCTTGAGGCCGAGGGCCTGCATTTGATCGAGGAACGCCGCAAGCTGAAGGCGGCTGTCGGCCTTGCACGCCACCAACGTGATCTCGATAACGCCAAGGCTGAAGCATCTCTAGTGGCCTCGCGGGAGGCCTGCTCCCGAGCCATCGAGGAGGCTCAGGAGGCAGACCGGCGACGCGAAGCCACAGAGGAGCGTGCATGGGAGCTCCAAGACTGGTGCAATTCCCTGGAGCAGCAAGTTGAGCTGCGTCGAGCTGCTCTCATCGCTGAAGGGGGCGCCCATTGAAGAAGAGGAACCCCGGAGGCGCGAGGAAGCGCTGACACTGGAGGCTGCCGAGTGCAACCTTGACCTTGAGTGGTTGGAGACGAGGGAGCGCCAGGTTGCCCAGGCAGAGGATGATGTTGGCGCGCGGGAGGTCCAGGTCTGAGAGGAGATCGACCGCCGCATGGCGGAAGCCCGCTTGGGTCTTGAGCATGAGTACGAAGAGAGGCTGGAGCTGATCAAGGCCAAGGCCACGGGCAGGACTGCTGCCCTCAGGACCAAGCTGGCCAAAGCGATGCAGCGTGCTGAGGCCTCCGCTGCTGCCATAGGCTCGGCGCAGGCGAAGCTGGCCTCCTCGCGCACCGAGCTACTTCTTCTCCAGCGGCAGGTCGATGATGTCGAGGCTGTTGCGTGGCGCAACGAGGATGAGATCCGCCAACGGCAGACTTTGGAGCACTTGCATGGCCCCATGCTCCGGACGCTCAGGGAAAGAGCCAACGCGGCCTTGGGCAACATCTGTGAGGCGGCTGCCATGGAGCCTCACGTGATCAACTATGCTGGCAATATCCAGTTCTTCACTGACGTGGTAACGCATCTGGAGAGCCGCTCTGAGAGGGCTCGCCAGCTTGTCGAGGAGAGGAGCTGCGGCCTACTCGCACGAGCGTTCTCCCGTGTCTTCAGCCATCTTCAGAGCATCGATCCCCTCTACGACTTTGACGCCGCCATCGCCCTAGTGCCCCAGGCCATCCGAGGCGACCTGGCGCGATGGGTGGAGGACAACGTGGATGCACTTGTTCGGGCCTTCACCTCTGATGATGATGGGATGGTTGTCGCTGCTGATGAGGGCGATGTGGTGAACGGTGGTGGAGACGGTGCTCACGCGGCGAGGCCAGTGACAGAGATAATGGCGCCAGCGACGCCTCTGTAAGCAGTGAAGAGGACGCGGTGAGTGACATGTCCGATTGATCCTTTACCCCGCTGTTTACCCTGCGCAGGAAAAAGCACGGGCGTGGCCCTTAAGGTTGTAAGAGCATTTTGGGAGGGGAAGCCCCTCATGTAAATAGGATAGTCGCCCATGTGTTATCGAGGATGGCACCGAACAGCGCTTGTATGAGGTCATGGTTTCTGCGATGAGTTGGTTGCCGCGATTTTACCTTTATCTTGGCGAGTTTCGAGTAGATTTGCGGCGATTCTCCAAGGGTCTTCGAGGGACCCGTTGACCATGTGGCGAGAGCCTAGTGAGTGCGAGCGCCGGCCGCGGGGCGGCAAGTGCGTGCGCTGAGGCTGACCCTGCTTGCGAGGAGCTCACGAGAGGGAGGCAGCTAGTGCGAGTTCCAACTTGACCAGAAACCGGGACACGAGAAAACACGCGAACAAAACAAGACACCCCTCCCCGCATACGCAAACACAAATTCAACTTCAACTAAGATCCAAGGCAAGAAAGCTTGATCACACGAAAAGGAGAAAAAGGCAAATGGGCACGTCCGGCACCTAGTCTAGTCTTCGACGTCTTCTCACTAGCGCAGAGCTAAGTGCTGCCACTGGGCGTGGGCGGGAGCCCCCGAGGCCCGAGGGCGGCTCTCCGGAGACTCCGGGGCGTGTACATCCCCAACTCATTATTACATGAGAGTGTCACGGGCGGCGAGCTTCACAGGCACTGGGCCTTCTTCATAGGTACTGGCCTTGCTTCATATCGCCAGATGAGGGCCCCGCCTTGCGCCACCCTTGACCACCATTGACAGCGACTGGAAACCAGGACGACGCCAATGGGGAAAAGGGGACGCCAGCGGTTCCCCCGACGACCACGGGTCCTCTGCCGGGGGCAGGCCTCGCAGCACCTCCCTGGCAGAGGGCCTACCTCCGAGGAACACCTTGCTCTGCGCGCCGCGGGGAGGAGCCCGGCTCCCGACCCCTCTCCTGCAGCCCCCAGTGCCCTCCTCCCGAGGGGAGGGAGGCCGCAGCACTGGGGAAACCATCCGTTGCAGCAACCTAGACTGCCTGCGACCAATGGTTAGCGTAAGCTTGCTCCTAAGGAATTAACGATACCCGATAGCTGCCGCCGCCGGCGTGGCTGTCGAGGCTTCCTTGGGGCTCCTGGAAGGGATCGGCTTCCGGCATCTCTTCCTCCCAGCCTGGCCTGAGAAACGAGCCGTGGTCTTCTTCTGGTGCATACTCCCGATCCACCATGTGGGGCACATAAGCCTCCGGGATCGCCGCCCCAAAGGCCTCGCCGTAGTGCCCCACGCGCCATGCAGTTCGGCTTGAAGCACCATCTTGGGGGTGGTAGTGCGACGGACGCCCAGACCGTGAGCTGCGATGCGCATGCCCTCGCTCACCAGGGGAGGCGCCGTTGCAGCTTGTCGCCCGGCATTGACGACCAAGTTGGTGCTGATGAAGCCCTGAGGTGCGCGGGCACAGATGGGCCCGTTGTGTGATCCGCCCGGGGCTTAGGGTGGAACTTGGACGCAGAACGGAGGTGCTCCTGAAGCGGCGGCATCCATGAGCTCGGCGACGCACTCCAGCAGCACGTCACGGCCGCTTTCCTGCAGTCTGCACCGTAGCAGCTCCCGAGCCACCGTGAGCGCAGCCTTCATGTTCGCCTGCTCCCGTCGGGTGTGCAGCGCTGCGGCCGCGGCATGGTTTTTTGGCCCTTGCAGCTGATCGTACCTGCCGAGGGGTAAGCGCAGGCGGCGCCTGGCCGCGTCTCCCATGCCCCGCGGTGTTCTGCGGAGCGCGGACTGCCTGAGGCGCGGGGTTGAGGTCACCTTGGGCATGCGGTGCGGCGTGGGTGGGCCACGCCGCCCAGCGGTCGGCGTCGGTCGTCGGGTCCCTGGACATGAAGAAGACGAAGCGGTGGAACGCGGGACGGCGGAAGAAAGATTCCGGCGCACCCCTACCTGGCGCGCCAAATGTCGGATATCGGGTTCTGGCAAAACCCTTACGGTTCGAACTCTAGGGTGCGCGCAAAGATCTTTCCCCTGCCGATCCACGTCCGAACGCCTCGCTGAGAATCTAAGCTAAAATGATGAATAGCACAAGGGACGCAAGGTTTATACTGGTTCGGGCCACCGTCATGGTGTAATACCCTAATCCAGTGTGTGGTGTGGTGGATTGCCTCAGGGGCTGATGATGAACAGTACAGAGGAAGAACAGCCTCGCAAGGGGTGTTCTTGGGCTGGTGTGGTGTTCTACTTAGGTGGGTTCGATCGCCTCTGGATCATGTGAGGACTCAATGCCCTCTACTGTGGTGGCTAGCCCTATATATAGAGGCCCTGGTCCTCTTCCCAAATAGTGAGCGGGAAGGGCGCCAACAACGGCCATTTTGAAGGGGAACATCCAGTACAAGTTATCCTGATTAAAGGTGGTCTTCAGCTGCCAAAGGGACTAGTGATGACGCCGCCTTGGGCTCCACGGTGACCTCTGTCCTGCCGCTCTACAGGTCTTGGTCTCGTTGCACCGGAATGGCAACCTTTGCTTGACGCCTCGGTACTCCGTGCCTGCGCTTGCCCCTTTGCATCGAAGAGGAAACAAGGACACTGCATAGGTCGGCGCCCGCCTGGCACTCGCCTGGTCTCGATCGTCATGGCTTGCGTCACGGGTACCTCGCGAGGTACCCCTGCCTTGATCTCTCCTCCTCCTCATGAGCCAGCCTGGCGAGGCCGCTCCTGAGGAAGCCTTGTGTCGTCTGCCCCGCGAGGCTTGGCCCCTCGCGAGGGTCTTGAGCTTGAGCTGATGAGGATGGGCCGTACTGGACCACCACTTGAGCCACGCCGCAGGCCGCAGGCAGGCAAGTCTGTGGACCCCCGTTCCCAGAACACCGACGGCCCCATTGCCGGAGCCCGGAGCCGTGCCGCCCCGCCCCGCCATCGGAGCCGCACCATCATCGGTCGCCCTTCCCCTCGGCCTCCTCAACACGTGCCCTCGGATCCGCCGCGAGATATAGGAGCTCCACCTCTGCATGCATCCGCCATCCCCATCCACCTTGAGCACGCGACCAACCAGAGGAAAATAAGCAAACTTGCATATGTTGTTTCTATGCTTAATTAGTTTAGGTTTAATTCGTTTAGGTTTTTTAGTTTAGGTTTAGGTTTTCTAGTTTAGTTAGTTTAGGTTTTTTAGTTTAATTAGTTTAGGTTGAAGCAGTGAAGTGTGTTATGGAAAAGGTTAGTTTAGTTTAATTAGTTTAAGTTTTTTTCTATTTTTTAAGAATAAACAAGAAAGAGCACAAAAAAGAAGTAAAAGAAGAAGAGGAAGAAGAAGAAGAAGAAGAAGAAGAAGAAGAAGAAGAAGAAGAAGAAGAAGAAGAAGAAGAAGAAGAAGAAGAAGAAGAAGAAGAAGAAGAAGAAGAAGAAGAAGAAGAAGAAGAAGAAGAAGAAGAAGAAGAAGAAGAAGAAGAAGAAGAAGAAGAAGAAGAAGAAGATGATGATGATGAGAAAAAGAAGTAGAAGAAGAAGATGAAAA